>NC_089753.1:6972455-6979955 GCF_040412425.1 Macrobrachium rosenbergii | reverse complement strand
TACGTAAGTGAAAAGTGATCCATAAGCCATAAGAACGCGAAATCTTGCCAAATCAATACAAAAACGTTGAAAAAAGTGTAAAAAATCGATACATACCGTATGTATAAAATGCCGTAATACATATGAATCTATATGCAGCCAACTATACAACCACAAACCTACATTCATATGTATATATATATACATATATATATATATATATATATATATATATATATATATATATATATATATATATATATATATATATATATATATATATATAGATATATATATATATATACATATACATATACATATACAGTATATATAAATACATATTATACATATATATATACAATTTTTATTCAGTTTCTCTTTTGCACCTGCAAATGCACTGTTATATATTTTTTCTTCATGTACTTATATAATTGTGTTATACCTATCTTCTATATTATTTCTGTTGCACTTATCTGGTCTTTAACTTCGCCTCACTCTCTCTCTCTCTCTATCTCTCTCTCTCTCTCTATATATATATATATATATATATATATATATATATATATATATCTTATATATATATATATATATATTATTACGATAATGAGAGCTTAGTTGATCATGTATTATTCAATTTACGTAATTTTTACGGCCCTGCAAACCAAGATTACACGTAACCTGTCACTCGAAGCCAAAAGTTAACCTCAAAGACAGACGTTAATTAGCCAAAGGTCGCCAGTTAAGGGTTATTAACCTTAACAAAGAATATTTGAGATGAATTTGATTTTAAACGCAACGGTTCTTCCAAACATTGGACCTTGAGGCACTTCAAAAGCATCGAGATTTTCAACACAATTTTACTTACCTAAATCCCTAGGTATTTTACTGGAATAACGGGGTTGAAGCCCAACAACATAATAATTATGCTTAATCTAGACTTTGTAAACACACATATACCTAAGTGGTGGCTGGAAGGGAAGAAAACAAGGGGAAAAAATGTGAAATACCACAGAAAGAGAGAACTAGTCCAATCGGCGGAAGCTTCAGCAAGAATGGACTTTATGGCGTCAGTCGCTACTTAAGCGAGGAACCTCAGGAGTGCGTATTCTGGCAGTCTTCCCAATTCACTAATTAAGATGAGCGTAGAGAGAAAGTAAATAAAGAATATCGTTCGGGCACATACGCGCCAGCGTCTGCCTGGTTCCGTGACGCTGGGATCTCTCTGCTCTCTGACTGGCCGACCTCGCCCGTTCTTCAGAACTTATACGCCCGGGCAATCCGACCTTGACAAAGAAGGCATCATCAGATACATAGGAATAAAGCTTAAGGCCACCATAACTAGGGGTCATTGGCGTAAACCCTCTCTCTGAGGCTTGGTCCCTAATGCCTGTCATATTTTGTTTACAAACTTTCCAGCCTATCTGGCGCCATTTGTCTAAAGCGGTGATTGTTATTTTAAATTGCCTACCCTACGTGAGCAGAGATGTTCTCTGTCGAGGTCAATTGGCTAATATTCCTACACCTAACTTCATCGAGGGCGAACAGTAATATTTATAAGCTCCCCCTTAAGAGGCCTTCACTCCTTTTAGGCGTGAAGGTCTATACTAAAACAAGCTGTTAAGCCTCTCGTAGGTTACTCTCCCCTTCCCCTGAGCAGATTAGTCCTGGTTAGCCTGCCTAGCTACAGAACTACCTAACCTAAGATAGGATGTAGGCTATATTCACTCACTTTTACCTAATTCTAATAGTGCTGGAAGGTGCTCCCACCGGATTATTATAGGCTACCTCCTACAATCAAGATGTGTTTTAGACCTAGCCTGATGGTACATTCTAACAGTATTCCCTAGCTAACCTATCCTAACCGACCGTAGCACCAATATAAGAGTTAATATTCTAACTGAATTACAACCTCATGGTTTATGTTTGTATTACAATTAAAATTTATAGTTAATTCCAGGAGGGTTTGCCTCATATGATAAATGGGTACCTCACTGAGGTCTTGGGCCATGCGTGTCACGAGCATAGTGGCTGCGTTTCACAATAGTTAAGATTACTGAAATTAGTTAGGCTACTTACATGATTACTGCGGCTCAAATTGGTAAGTGGAAGAACAAGGCTACTAAATTGATGTACTGTGCTATAAGGTATTCTGAAGTTGCAATGAAAGGAAGAGATCACACTGGCTACCTCACTTGCCTCTGGGCAAGGGGGCCAGGATCACTCTTAGATGTTAAGGGCACTGTGCAAGAGGGCACTAGTGCCAGGAGGAGCATGGCTCGGCCCAGCTGCTGGGCTCTCTTCAGCCCACTTCTTCTTCTTCGCCCGGTTTCCTCCAAGGCCTATGTTGGCTGGCCCTGGCAGGTGATGAGAGCACCAACTCCGGGGACAGGCCAGAAGGCTATGAGCGGCAGTCGAGGCAACTGCAAGCTGCGGGAGGACTCCTACTCCGGCTGCCTCGACAACGGAGCAGGCGATCTCGACCTGCGTCGAGGATGCCCGGTTCCTGGTCTTCAGGAGGTACCATTCGATCTCCGAGAGGTTCATCCCTGGATTCAAATTTGCCCAGAAGAAGTTTGGTGCTGGAGGCTCGATGTGATGATCAACTGCATAGAATCCTAAATCTCGGAGGAGGATTAAGCCTCATGATTTAGACCGACATAGGGGCCCTTTTCCATTGGTAGCTCAGCGTCCGTGGCGGGCGGAGTCTGGCACTGCTCAGTGCTATAAGTGGCACTGGCAGCAGTTGAGGTCAGGCATGCCTGATAGGGGTCCCGGTGCACTACCTCGCGGACGACTTGCCAGTTGGCTTTGCGACGAGATTCCTGCTGTGGATCGTAGCCTCTCCTAGGATTTTGATGGGTCCGTGGGCGTTGCTTGCTTAGGCAGCCCTCTCCCAATTTAATGGAGTGGTCTGCCCGCCACCGTCCTGCAGCGGTACTACTCCTCTGAATCTCTCTTCGTGGCGGAGGAGGACCTCTTGGTGTGGCCAGCCCTTCGCGATTGGAGAAAGAGCTAGGCCTGAAATAATTTGGTTTATGCCCCTTCCGCGGACCACTTTGGTGGGCGGAAGGTGGAGGGTTTTGTCATGGTTGAGGATTCCCCATGTGGCCTCTGTGGAGGAATGACTGCGAAGTGGCGTTAGTAGACTTCATGAGAAGATCGACCCAACAAAGACCACACTCCGAATAGATTCCACCTACCACGCGCCCGAGGCGGTAGGGTATCGTGCCCCAGGTGTCGCAACCTGGAGTTGGACAGCCAGTAAGGCGGTGATGGTGTGGCCCTCCTATCACTTCATTTCCACGCGTTTTCTTCCCGTCAACCACAGCACCGGCTGGCACTTGGGCCCTGGCGATCGGGCTAATATCTGCGCGGTGTCTGCTGTGACGGAAGGTCATACGACGGGGCCTAAGTGCTCTGAGAGGGGCCACCCGAGATGTACTGCGTTTGATCTCTAGGGGTAAAGAGGATCCAGTCTTGGACCAGCGCGAAGAATGAAGTGCTGATTAGGTTGACAAATTTGGTAGTGGAGTACATGATGTGGACAGGCGAGAGAATCCAACATTGTAGTGGCTAGCAGCCCCCTGGGATCTGCGGGCCTTTTGGATGGGCTCGATGGCCTGCAGTAGCTGTTGGAGGGAGGGGCTGACCCGGATGAATCGGGAGCGGAGTTCCTGGCTGGTAGGGTTGGGCACAACCCCAACAGTGCCGAGTTTGTACTCGGCACTCAGCTTCAAGCGTGGCCCCAACCTTCTTGCAATAGTTGCACAGGGTCTTGCTAGGCAGTCCATTCTTGGGCGAGTGGAGTTCGAGAGGTAGGCGGGAGGGATGATTAGCTTCTGAGAGGTGCTATCGCGACTGATTGAAGGTTTCCCATGAATCCAGCCATGCGACAAGCTTCCATAAGTGTGGAGGGCTGTTTATGCGTTAAGATATACTGCAAGGGCCCTGGCACATTGGAAAAGGTCTTCTAGCATGGTCGATTGAAGAAGATCCTCAAGCGTCGTGCAGGCCAGGAGTCAAACCAGCGCGTACCCGGACTGGGTTTTGTGACATGTGCCCATTCCGTCCAAGACCAGCCGACTTCCTTGGCAAGACCTCGGAACCGTTGTCTCCATTTTTCTGAGGGTTATCTGCGTAGGCCTTTGCTGTGTCTCTGAACTCCGCCATGTTGCCTCTCTGGCTCTTCTCCAGTGAAGCGGCGCTGCAGCTTTTCCCTCCATATACTTGCAGCTGCGTAGTAAGGCTCTCTCCGTCTCCGTGGTGCTGTAGTTATCGAAAGAGCCTCGATCTCCTCATCCATGCTTAAAACAAATCCTCAGTCCACTTGGGGACTAGGGGTGATGCTCGAAATCGGGCGTTTGATGCAGCAGGTGTAGGACTGGAGGCTTGATGGCTAGCCATGGCTCGGCATTCTCCATTTCGCTCTCTCAAGCTCCAGGCTCCTTCTCCTTTAGGGCTAACTCAGTTTCCTTGCAGGCCTAACTCATGCTGTCTCCTTCTTTCTTCTCTTTCCTCTTCATATTGCCTTAGCTCGGCTTCATACTTCCTCTGCTCGAGTCTTTCTTCCTTCTCCCACTTGTGAAGTCGTCACTTGCTCCTTAACTTGGAGTGGTAAGTTCAGAGCCGGTGGGATCTGCATGCGTCCCCAGCCCCAGGAAAGTTTTATAATGCTCTGCTGCCATGGTTCTGGTGGGGAGGCGTCTTGCCGGGTCAGTGGGCGTGCTTGGGCAGCGAGGAAGTGTCTCTTCAATGACATTAGCACCCTTCCAAAAGGAGTGGCTGTAGTTTATGGGTGTGCAGTGTACAGGTCACACTGGTGGCCACTCAATTATCCCTAGGCACTGGTGCGAGTTAGGTTCAGAAGAACTTTCTCTTCACCATGTTCCCTTTTTGGTTTGTTTTATTCTTTTTCTGGATTCTTGCTTGTGTACTTATATGGTGCCAATGTATTTCTGGGACCCTCTACTGGAGTCCAACTACAGGCTATATAGGAGGAAAGGCACTCTACACCCTGCAGGAGTGCAACAATCCGATAATGAGAGAGAAAGGGAAGGTAAAAAGAGAGAGAGAGAGAGATAGAAGTAAGCTATTCCAGTGATGAGTGCTGCAAATTATTGGCACTGTGGGAATAGATGAATTTAGGTTTTTTTTTTTTTTTTCTTAGATCTATAAGTAGTGCTGGTCCCAGTACTGGCCCCTTCTTTTCAGAGGGTGAACTACTGTTGGCTTTTTGGTCTGGATAGCAGGCCTCACTCGTGACAAACAGTTTTATCACTGTAATGTAATTACTCTTAACTTGTCCTCATCTATTGTGGGACAAGAGGGTGTTTTCTTTTAATTGGTTTAAATGTTCGAATTAATTAGCCGCTAGTGTCAGCCGTTCTTTCTTTGAAAGAGGGTCCGCGTGCACTTAGGTTAGGAATGTACTTACTTGAATGACGAGAGAGAGAGGTGCACAATCAATGAATTTCTTGCTGCTTGAGAACATGTAAACAAAGATTTTATACATGCTGCCATGGATCTTAATAAAATGATATAGATGCGTCGTCTTGCTTCCTTAAGGATTACTTTATTATCTTGGTACCAGTGTAATCACAAAGTTTATCGTAAAATTTTAGAATTTCTTTATATGATTTTATAGTAGGTATTCATTATACGGAACTTGTTATCTCCTAACTAAGGCCTATCTTTCCCTGCCTAAATTATCTGTTGTTTTTCCTAGCTAAGATATTAGGAGTGGGTTATCCCAAGCAAAAAAAAAAAAGAAATGCCCCAAGTGTCTGGGCAGAGGTCACAATAACAAGGTCGTTGGATGGCGGCCCAAGGTCGTTAGGCCTAATTTCAAAACAGCCTCAGCCAGCGAAGAAACCCCAAAATAGCGTTCTCACAAACGGATTCGAACAATTTCAAACAGCAGCGCGAACGCCGGCGGAAGGGGATCCAAGATGGCGGGTATTTTCTTTTTCAAACAAATTCAAAATAGCGCCAACAAATGCAGGTATCAGTTTTACTTTAAATATACCAATCATGCGCAGTGTTTCGTTACGGATGGAAAACTAATTATAAACAACTTTGTCTTTGTTATATTCTCACCCGGACATTAAACAAAGAATGAAAAGAAATGCTAGCTTGCCTGCGTAAATTTACGTTGAAGCAGTGCCTTTATTGTAAAATTACTGCTTTCAGTTCGTTTGCCTACTTCACTGGCCGCAGTTTTTTTAATGATTCCAGCTATATGCAACAATAACGATCAGATTGCCGACGCGATTAAGTATATTACGCACAGCCAATATGAACTGGGCTCCCTTGATTCTCGGCGTAAGTTCGTTAGCGAGCGGCTTCTCTCACGGTCGAACACGGTAAAATACCCTTATCTTAACCGTTACAAATTATGACTCTGCTCGCACCCTTTCCCTCGCTAATTCTCGCTACACTTGTTATTATAACTATCCTCTTTCTTATTATTATGCCTCGTTCCTTGTTTGGAAGAATGAAATGGAGTTCGATATCTGACTTTTTATTTTTGGAATTAATGTAATTTTAATTTCCTTTTCTCAGATTCTTTCTCTAAAATGTACTTTAGATTCCTTAAGATCGCCAATATTCGTGTGAGGAGCTTGGTTGATCATGTATTTATTCAATTCTACGTAATTTACGGCCTGCAAATAAAGATTCACTGCGTAACCTGTCGCAAAGCCAAAAGTTAACCTCAAAGACAGGCGTTAATTAGCCAAGGTCGCCAGTTAAGGGTTGTGTAACAAAGAATATTTGAGATAATTTGATTTTAAGCGCAGCGGTTCTTTTGACATTAGGACCGAGGCATACAAAGCATCGAGATTTAACCTGATTTTGCTTACCCTAAATCCTAGGTATTTTACTGGAATAGCAGGTTGAAGCTAGCAACATAATAATTATGCTTAATCTAGACTTTGTAAACACATATACCTAAGTGGTGGCTGGAAGGAAAACAAGGAAAAAAATGCAGAAATACAGAAAGAACTAGTCCATCGTAGGCTTCAGCAAAGAATCCGGACTTACGTGAGCGTCAGTGGCCTGCGCAAGCGAGGAACCTCAGGAGTCGTATTCTGGCAGTCTTCCCAATTCACTAATTAAGATGAGCGTGGGAGAGAGTAAATAAAGAATATCGTTGAGACGCATGCGCAGCGTCACCCTGGTTCCGTGACGCTGGGATCTCTCACTCTCTGACTGACCCGACCTCGCCCGTTCTTCCAGAAGGACTTATACGCCCGGGCAATCCGACCTTGACAAAGGCATCGTCAGATACATAGGAGGAATAAAGCAGAGGCCACCATAACTAGGGGTCATTGGCTATAAACCCTCTGAGGCTTAGAGTCCTAATGCCTAACATATTTTTGTTTACAAACTTTCCAGCCTATCACGTATCATTTGTCATTTTTAAATTGCCTACCCTACCGGCGGGCAGAGATGTTCTCTGTCGAGGTCAATTGGCCTAATATTCCTACACCTAACTACATCGAGGGCGAACAGCAGTAATAT
>NC_089753.1:6952455-6969955 GCF_040412425.1 Macrobrachium rosenbergii | reverse complement strand
TCTGGAAGCCTAAAATAACGAGCAATTTTGACTGAGGAAGAGACGGAATGCGAGGTATTTGCATTTCTGACAAGACGTCTTTCGTTGACCCCCAGATGAGTAGCACACACATCATTAGTCCGTATACGCCAATTTTCCGCATTCAGTCAGGGATCAGTTAGTACACCCAATTATCTTCAACAAAAAAACTGCTTCTTCCATATTTAATAAAGATTTTCACACTAAAAACAATAACAACAACAACAACACGAGGTAGATTAAGAAAGACATTAACAAAACCTTTACTGTGTTAAGATTTTAGATACTAATAATAATAACTAAATTTCAACTCTTTCCTGGCGACATTTGACACCCACCTTGCATAATGCAATTGCACTTGAATGTAACCATTACAGCATATGGCTTACTGAAAATGTTCCATGTCATTTATTATTATAAATGCTTTATCAAAAGATGGAACAAAGTATCAGAGGTGACTGGAAGAATTAAAGGGTTTCGGGGGAGATAACAAGAAAATGATTTTTACAAACTAGAGGGGTGATGCTCTCCAACCTCAAAAACATTATCATGTCTTACCGAAGTTACTGAAGACCAGAGACCCAGCAATCATAGTCACAGAAAGAAGGCTAAAGGCTTTAGCACTTTTAGTTTAGCTTGTAACCTTGAAAAATATGTCAAGGTCAAAAATACCAAGACAGGGATACGATAATTGTCAGCCATCTTAGTAGCTACAAACTAAATTTCATCAAAACAAGAGAAAGATATTTTTTCTTTACACATACCTATAGTCTTCCAAAAAGGCCTAATGAAAGTTAAATATTAGCTGAAAATAATCACCAAACCCAATGCTACTTAAAAAGGCAAAGTGATTAAACAAATTCTGACTAAAAACTTGTGGAATTCAATATCCCTTCCATTTAGTGCGGTATGACAACATACCGCACTAATCTGAGATGTTTCATTTTAATGGGAATTCATCTCTTGAAAAGAGAATATTTTATCATATTTCATATGTATAGATTCACCTGTATATCATATACAATACAATTACGAATGGGAATACATGCACTTTTATTAACCTTGATTATTATTATTATTATTATTATTATTATTATTATTATTATTATTATTATTATTATTATTATTATTATTATTATTATTATTATTATTATTATTATTATTTTATTATTATTCAGTAGATGAAACCTATTCATATGGAACAAGCCAACAGGAGCCACTGACTTGAAATTCAAGCTTCCAAAGAATATGGTGTTCATTAGCAAGAAGTAAGAGGAATCAAAGGGAAATATAGAAAGAAGAGATACCACTTATTAAAAAAGAAAAAAATAAATTAATAAATAGATAAACAGATAAAAATGTATCAAAATGCAAGATGAATAGTATTAGGCAGTAATGCATCATAACTGCTACTATTAGGAAACAGAAACCTACCATCACGAACCACTCTGCCTAAAAGAGATAAATCTCTGACAGAAGCAGATATCCACGCTAGAGAACAGTATTCTAGTAAAGGAAGCACAAATGACCTAAAACAGGTTACACTGATTTGATCACTGTTATAAATATATATGAGGCTTTACGGACAATACATGACTTTTGTGCGGCATTTGCTGAAACTTTCATTAGATGTTTCTCAAAAGTTAGATGTGAGTCAAAAGTTACACCAAGAATAGTTTAAAGCTTCAGACTCATTCAGTAAAGCTCCATCCATCAGAAAGGAAGGATGGGGTTCGGGAAATCTGTACGAGATTTCTAATCAACAGTGTTTTCGCTTTACTGGAGTTCAACCTCATGCCCCACCGAACACACCAGTCACTGATCCGGTCTAGTCTGCATAAATATATATATAAATATATATATATATATATATATATATATATTATATATATATATATATATATATATATATATATGTATGTGTATACTTAATTTTTAGGTATCTCAACCCCTCCTTCCAAAACAATGCGATCCTACGTAGTTTCAACCATCCAAGGCCTCTCTATTCTCCCCATATGACCAAACCACCAGTACATAATTTATTTCCTCACCAAAGTTAACTTGCAATCGCTTTTTGCCGTTTATTTACATTTTTCTCTAATTTGTCCGTATTAATTAGCATGTTACACTTTGCTACAACTTTCACCTATTTTCATTAATTCTCTTTCAATGCGTCATTCATTTCCCAGACGAAAAGTTGTCTTAATATCGTTTAAAACAGCTCTTATTTTGGTTCTTTTATTTCCATAAATACATACAATGCAGTTCACCTCCTATCCCATTCTGCCATTATTTAAAAAATGTACTTCAAATTACATAATCAAGTCAACCACATATTTCCTTCGATATTATGTAATAACATCCTTCTCTCTCCGAATCCTTTTAAATCCATAAATTTGCTGTTGCTAAGATTCCCTTCCATGTCAAAGTCTTTTGGTCTCTTTTACCAGTTCCTGCTCTTCTCACCACAATCACCACTTAGCATGATGTCATCCGTGGCGTCAGTCATTTCCACAGGAATTATCAGACTGACATTGATTTTTTCAGCTCTTTCATCAAGTAGTCCTATTGTTTGTTCATTATACAGTCATTAACCGTCACACATACAAACTTCAATAACATATACAGAGAGAGAGAGAGAGAGAGAGAGAGAGAGAGAGAGAGAGAGAGAGAGAGAGAGAGAGATGCACTGTGTCACCGACAGAAAACATTGATGAATAACAAAATATAAATGAAAGGTGCTGTAACCTAATAACCGCACGGGCCAATCAATTGAGATTAAGAGTTACTGAAAAGGGAGAGAGAGCAGAGAGAGAGAGAGAGGGTGGTGCACTGTCACCCAGGTAAAAACAATTTTGAATGACAACATATAAATACAAAGTACTGTAACATAAAAAGAAGCTGAGAGAGAGAGAGAGAGAGAGAGAGGGAGAGAGAGAGAGAGAGGTGCGCTATGACCAGGCAGAATCATTGATGAATGACTGCATATAAATAAAAGGTACTGTATTATAAAAAGAAGCTGAGACAGACAGACAGACAGACAGACAGACAGACAGACAGACAGACAGACAGACAGACAGACAGACAGACAGACAGACAGACAGACATTTTTGAGTACTTTATGCCCAGGTAAAAACAATGATGAACGACTGAATACAAAAAAGAACTTTAAGGTTCATAAAAAGCTGGGAGAGAGAGAGAGAGAGAGAGAGAGAGAGAGAGAGAGAGAGAGAGAGAGAGAGAGAGAGAGAGAGAGAGAGAGAAGGATGACATACCAAAACACAATGCATGAACAAACAACCATAATAAAAAGATAATGAAAGACAAAAAAAAACATAAATGAAAACCATAACCGCCTAAAAGAATGACGTTCATAGTCACTTATGAAAATAATACCAATGATAGTTCAGTTAACTGTGAATCCAAATGTTATTACTTCAAAAGATAAAAACTGAAAACGACAGACTTGCCATACAAGCATGGCTAATGTAAATTAATAAAAAAAAAAAAATATATATATATATATGTGTGTATATATATATAAAATATACTATATATATATATATATATATATATAGATCAATCCCATACATATACATATACTGTATTCCTAAATATATGTGTGCCTTTGTATGATGAAACAGTGAACTAGATATGCATGCAATAATGCTTATTCATTCGGTTTTTTCTTGTAACAAGTGGCAAACAACAAACATTATCTTCCACAAAAAATTTGAAACCTTGAAGTATAAAAAAAATCTTATTTTCCAAATCTAGAATAACAGTAAATAAGATAATCCAAACACATTCTCTCCTCCCTCCATTAACCTCCTTGGAATTTATAAAAACATTAAACACTTATCAGTTTGTCCACCCACCATCATGATATAGGAACAACAAATACGAAGTGACCTTAAATGATCCTGAGAAAGCTTAAGCTGCTTTTGCAAGGCTGCTAAATGTTGGCTGAGAAAATGAATATTCCCACAAATACGAAAAAGGGAATTTTTTTTTTTTTTTTGCTTGCAGTTTTGCCTGCATAAATACGATGAAAGGCTTCACCCTGCTTCCGCACACTTTGGAATCGTAAGTAAAATCAGATCCGTTGTTCTTTGTCATTTCTTTATTTTCCTTTTGAAAGGAAGAGGAAAGTGTGAGTGCTTTTGATTAACTGTTTGTGTTATAAATTCTTCAAACTAAAGAGATGGGAAATCTTTTGGGATAAATTTTCTAGTGCTGAAACAATTTTTTTACTATATATATATCTTCTTTTAATATACTGAGAACATCTGAAATTTCCTGAGATAAAGCTAGAGTGTACTTAGACAGAGCAATCAAAAATATGGTAAAGAACATTTTTTCCTGAGTTCCATAATATTGCAACATTTAAATAAGAAGGATATTATTTGTTTTGGATAAATTTTGCAGTGTTGTTTTTGTTAAAACTAATTTTTATCTTGTTTAATATACTGGCAATATTTGAGATGTCCTAAGGTGAGCAATTAGTGTATAAAAATGAGCAATCAAAAATATAGTAAAAGTCAATATTTATCTTGAACTCTTTAATACTGTAACCATGAAACGAGGGATGTTATTTCTTTTAGATAAATTGTGTATCAATTTATCTTGAACTCTTTAATACTGTAACCATGAAACGAGGGATGTTATTATTTTTAGATAAATTTTGTAGTGCTGTATCAATTTCTGTAAACCAGATCTCATCTTGTTTTTGATATATTGGCAATATCTGAAATGTCCTAAGATAGACCTTAGTGTATTTTCGTGAGCAATCAAAGAATATTGTCCATCATGGCATTTTTTTGAATTCTGTAATACAGTTACAATGAAAGAAGAATGCATATATTGTTTTCACGGATAATTATAAGGCAATTTATTTTTTTCCGAAATTCTTTGTATATCTCGATTATTATTATTTATTCATTTATTTTGGTTTTTAGATGAAGACTCTGGTTCTGATCTTTTGCGGTTTGGCTGATCAGCAACAGTCCGCTTACCAAGAAAGAGGAAAACTTCAAGGAAAGTTAGGACAATATACATACTATACATAAAACAATGCATCACATACAAACATACATACACACACACAAATTATATTTATCACACCTACTTTATGTGTTTATAGAATATATATATATATATATATATATATATATATATATATATATATATATATATATATATATATATATATATATATATATATATATTCTATGTGCGTGTGTAGGTGTGTGTGATATCCTGATACCCATTTGATTTTAAATCACACATCCATGAACAATATTTTCAAAGTTTTCACTTACTATAACTTGAAGTACTGAAGCAAAATGCAACACTAACACCTCAAATAATCGATCCCCATCTACACCAGCAAATGTTAAAATTAACTGACGCAATATATTTGACGCCAGACGACATACACCAAATCCTACGCCAATGCCATCGAGGAGGCGTACAGGATGTCTGTCTTCTTGGAGAAGTGAAATACATCGAGAGAAACTGATGGAGAAGTCCTACTTCCTCAAAATCAACAAGTACAGCGACTTGGTAAGTTTCAATAATAATAATAATAATAATAATAATAATAATAATAATAATTAGTAGAAACCATTATGTTTGAGAAAACAGTTCTATGATGATGATATTAAGAAAGAAAGCATGCTACAGAATAATAATAATAATAATAATAATAATAATAATAATAATAATAATAATAATAGTAACAGGAAAAGAACTATAATGCAGGGTTTTTAAACCTGTAATAATAATAATAATAATAATAATAATAATAATAATAATAATAATAATAATAATATCAAAGAGAAATGCCATTATCTTTGAGACACAGTCAATAAAAACCAGTTAACATTACTAATCACAGTCATTATAATATTATCAAGTTAAATGGAGACAGAAAGCGATTCCTTATAACAGTCTAGACAGGACACTAATACAAGATATGGCATTTCTTACAACTGTCTAGAAAGGATATTAATGTCAGACAGGGCTTCCTACAGCTGTCTGAAAAGGGACAGGACATTAATTCACTGACTTGTAGAATCTATGGAGTTTATCTTTGTCTAATCATATTACCAAAACTAGTTTTTATTCTTACAACTGTCTAAGCTCGGGATATGAGTACAGGAAAAAATTTCTTGTAACTATCTAGACAGGATATTGATCCATGACAGGATCTTTCACAACAGTGCACACAGGATATTAATACAAGATAGGATTTCTTACAACAGTGTAGACAGGATGCTGATACAAATTAGGATTTCTTACAGCTGTCTTGAAAGGAGACAGGACATTAATTCACTGACTTGCAGAATCTATGAAATATTTTTCATTGTTAAAAAAACCAGTTAATATTCTTACAACTGTCTAAACAGCATATGAATACAAGATGGGATTTCTTGCAACTATCTAGACAGGATATTAATCCAAGATAGGATTTTTTACAACAGTGTAGACAGGATATGAATACAAAGTGGGATTTCTTGCAACTCTCTACACAGGATATTAATCCAAGATAGAATTTTTCACAATTCATAGTGTATGCAGGATTTATTAATACAAGATAGGGTTTCTTGCAACCCTCACACACACAGGATATTAATCCCAGAGAGGATTTTTCACAACAGTGCAGACAGGATATTAATACAACATAGGATTTCTTACAACAGTGTAGACAGATTTTAACCCAAGATAGGATTTTTACAACAGTGCAGATAGGATATTAATAGAAGATAGGATTTCTTACAACAGTGCAGACAGGATATTAATACAAGATATGATTTCTTCTAACAGTGTAGACAGGATATTAATTTAAGATAGGATTTCTTACAACAGTGTGGACAGGATATTAATACAAGATAGGATTTTTACAACAGTGTAGACAGGATATTAATACAAGATAGGATTTTTTGCAACAGCTGTCTAGACAGAAGGAACAATATCAATTCATTAACTTGTAGAATCCACGACACCTTTTCTCCATAGTTAATTAATCCTGATAATATCATAACTGAAATCATTCTTAACATGGAGAATTTCATCTTCAGACCCACGAGAACTCCTGGCCCAGATGAGAGAGAGGAGAGAAGAGAGAGGGTTGAGCCCCTACTGATAATAAGCCTCCCAAGGAGGTGTCCCTCGAAGGAGTTGCTGAATCTATTGACTGGAGGACCAAGGGAGCTGTCACCCCGTTGAAGGATCAAGGACAGGTTCATGCTGGGCCTTCTCTGCTGTGAGGTTTTTTTTTTTATTTCCCCATTTTTTCTAATTATGTTAGTTTTTAAGTTTACTGAAAACAAGCAACATAATTTGTTTTGTTTATCATATGATAGTGTTACTTTATTTCCTTTTTATATTATAAGTATAAAAGCTTGTTTACGTTTAATTAGAAAGGCAACAAAAATTAAGGTTACATTTATTCTATGATTAGAATTTGCTTCCAAGTTTCCATTTGAAATTTTTTTTTATATAATTAGTTTTTTCTCATTATAAGTTTTCTTTCAAATCTAAACATAGGAACACATTTTTTCATTCTAATATGATCCTGTTTTATGTTTACTCAAAAAAAATGCAGAAATTAAGTTATTTAATTTTATGGCCATGATAAACGGCATTATGCCACAGATTCCCACTTTAATTTTACTTTTTATTTTTTGCAATTGGCCTCTTTTCTCATTATCTGTCATTTCTGTTACTCAAAGAATATTAACATATTCTTAAATTCTAATTATAATGTGTTTGACATTTACGGAATAAGAAACAGAGATTAAATTTCATTTTTTTAAATTTTATGATAAGTGGCTTATATGTCATAGATCCTCATTTCCAATTTTCTTTTTAACAATGGGCTTCCTTTCTAATTGCCAGGGGTGTCAGATACTTTGAGAATTATAAACATTAACATTACAGCTCATTTCATTAATACATTTTAATATTTTCCCAGTTAAATCATGTTTTTCTTTTCTATCTGATAACCATTATTAAGAATCGGTTTTCCATATATCTACAGGTTGCCTCTTTGGAAGGCATGCACTACCTGAATATGCCAGCTGGTCAGCCTTGAGCAGAACCTGGTCGACTGTTCCTCAACCTGACGGAAACAACGGATGCGGAGGCGGTTGGCACATTTCTAATGCCTACCAGTACATTTAGACAACTGGCGGAATCGACATTTTAGTCCGCATACCCCTACTATGCTGTTGTAAGTGATCCTTTGTCAAATAAGTCTTCATGTCCAGAGTCCTTCATATTCCTTGTAGTAGAGATGAAAGATGTTGTAAGTGATCCTTTGTCAAAGAGTCTTCATATCCAGAAGTCCTTCATGCCTCTTTCGTGGAGATGAAAGACCAGCAGTGATCCCTTGTCAAAAGGTCTTCAATCCCTTGTTGTGGAGATGAAAGATCTTGGAAGTGATCCTTTGACAAAAGTCTTCATATCCACAGAGTCCTTCATATCAATATTGTTGTGAAGATGAAAGATGTTAATGAGTGATCCTTTGTCAAAGAGTCTTCATATCCACAAAGTCGATTACATATCTCTTGTTGTGGAGATGAAAGATGTTTCGAGTGATCCTTTGTCAAAGGTCTTCATATCGCAAAGAGGACTCTCATATCCCTGTTGTGGAGATGCTCTTCTCAGACGTTAATCATTATCCTTTGTCATTCATCTTCTTATCCAAAAAGTTCTTCATATCCTTGTTGTGGAGATGAGAGATGTAAGTAATCCGTTACTGTTGAGTCTGCTGCGCTGTTTTACTGGTATTTTAATCCCTCATAATGGAGATAGGATTTGTTTTAAGTAATCCTCTTAACACTGGGTCAAAGTATTCCCTGATCCAGTTTTATACAACCCCTCGTCGTGGAGATGAGTTCGCGCTGTTTTAGTAATCCCCTATCACTGAGTCTTTATATCCCTACTGCCCAGTTGTAGGTAATCCCTTGTTGTGGAGATGAAACATTTATATTCAAGACTACTCAGTCTTCATATCCCCAAGTAGGGTTTATAAGTAATCCCTCTTCGTGAAGATAAAAGAATGTAATTAGTACTCAGCATTTTGGAAAATCCTGGCTTTAATTGCAGATAAGTATTTAATTTTTGTTTGTTTTTTTAAGTAATAAATTCTATTTGAGCATTCAAGTCTGGATACGGGTATATAATGGAAAACCCTTTTTCTCTAAATTTCAATATCTGTAGAAAAAGTTATATGTGTAACGTCCAGTCCAAAATTAATGACGGTATTTTATCACCTGCATTAAACAGCTGTCAATCAGAGAGAAACAGTTTTTGTGAAATTAAGTCTTGCATTTAGAAACAGACCTAATCTTGTATCTCAACACACCTGATTCCCAATAATATATGTTCCATTGCCTTTTAAGTTAACCATCTACCTTTATGCCCTAAGGACCAGAATTAATTCAACCTCCTTGCCCTCAGGAACAGAATTAGATGTAACCCCTACTGTACTCAGGACCAGAATTAGATCTTGCCTCCCACGCCCTCATGACCAGAATTCGATGTAACCTCCTATTGTACTCAGGACCAGAATTAGATCTCCCTCCTATATCAGGCAGAATTAGTCGATTTAATAAGCCATCATAAATAAATATCTGCCTCCAAACGCTCTCAGGTCACTGAATTGCAAGATCTTCCCGCCACTCAGGACCAGAATAATCTTAAATTACACGCCCTCAGGACCAAGATATTCGAAAAAACCTTATATAATATTCAGGACCAGAATTATTATCACCCTCCTATGCTTTTAAGGACCTGAATTAGTTCTAACCTCCTAAGCCCTCAGGAACATAATTTTATCTAGCCTTAAACGCCCTCAGGACCAGAATTAGATGTAACCTTTTAGTACTCAGGACCAGAACTTTAGATACAGTCCAAAGCCTCAGGACCAGAATTAGATGCAACCTA
Organism: Macrobrachium rosenbergii; assembly: GCF_040412425.1. Lineage (NCBI taxonomy): Eukaryota > Metazoa > Arthropoda > Malacostraca > Decapoda > Palaemonidae > Macrobrachium > Macrobrachium rosenbergii. Next base: position 6,959,983 of record NC_089753.1, on the reverse strand, counting down.
TTATGTACTCAGGACCAAAATATAATCGCAGGCCCTCCTGATGCCTTCAGGACCATTATATAAATTTATAACCTCTTATAGCCCTCAGGAACAGAAATAAAATCTAGCCTCCCTACGCTCATCAGGACCAGAATTAGTTTTAACCTACCTCTTTCTCAGGACCATAATTCATCACTAACCTTAAGCCCTCAGGAACAGAATTAGATCTAGCCTCCCACGCTTCAGGACCATAATTAAACAACCTCTACGTACTCAGGATCTTCTCATTACAGACCACATCTTGCCTGCACCTGTCAGGACCAGAATTTTACATCAAATTACGTACTCAGGACCAGAATTAGACACCCTCCTGTGCCTTCAGGACCAGAAACATATTTAAAATTAGATCTAACATCATCTTGTTTGCTACCTCGAAAATTAGAACACTACATCTTTTAACTTTAATCTTCACTTTCCCTTCGCCCTCAGGACCAGTATAACCATTTCGATCCTTCATGGTTGGGGACCACGGTCTTCTAAATAAGAAAAACCTGCGATCTAAAAATGAGTCCGCCCTTCAGCAGGCTGTCCACGAAAGGCCCCGTTTATTGCATTGCTATCGATGCTGGTCAAACATCCTTCGGCAGTTATGGGGAAAGGGGGAAAGTTAAAGGAGATTGAGACTTTGGTTTTGTTATACTGTGAATTCAAACGAACGGTTAAGTGTCACTCCATAACAAACAGTAGAATTTATTGATCAAATGAATAATCACTGGTTTATCGAATTAAACAGTTTTGACTTAATGGTAAACAATGCATTTATCAAAAACATCATGTTCTTTGGTGACTTGAGTTTCAGGTCAGTGAAATGGCCCGTGTCAGTGGGCTTGTTGCATAAATGAATAGAGGCTTGTCTTCTGAGCAATAATAAATAATAACAACCACATTTATATACAGGTGTTTATATATACGAACCCAGCTGTGACACCTACTACGCCAACCACGCCGTGACCGCCATCGGCTACGGCACAGAATGTGTGTGAATACTGGCTGGTCAAGAACTCCTGGGGCACCAGTTGGGGCGAGTCAGGTTACATCAAGATGGCCAAGAACGTGGGCAACATATATGCCATCTCCACCTACTCTGTATATACCCTATTGTTTAAAGGGTTTGTCAGCTAGGTCAGCCTTTTGTCTCATTCCAGCACCAGCAAGTTCCAATGAGTAAATAAATATTGCCGTTAATTCGTTGTTTTTTTAATAATTTGTCTAATATATAGCTTGGAAGATTGTTCCTTTTGTATCTGTACAGTACAGGGTGGCCATAAAGTCTCATTATAATTTTTAAAAATATATAACAAAAGAAAATGAACAGACAAATATGTAAAAATTATCACAGAATGAGGAGTAGATACTAAAGTTTTTTGCCTAATTTAATACACCTCTACATGGGCACCATTAGTTGCACGAAGCACATCATGACAGTACTCGATTTCTTGCCATGTCCGCTGCAGCACAGCCTCGTCAACGGTGGCAATGGCATCAGTGATCTTTTGCTTGAGATCAGTGATGTCCAGTATCTTTATTCGATACACGTTATTTTTAGCATAAACCCACAGAAAGAAGTCCAGAGTGTGATATCTGGTGAATGAGGTGCCAAGGAATTGGGCCATCCCTTCCAATCCACCGGTCTGGAAATGTTTGATTTAGGAACCATGAACACAGTCCCCAATGTGGTGGTGCACCATCTTGCTGGAAAATGATGATTGGTTGAAAGTCATCTAGTTGTGGTGCCACATATTCAGTCAAAAGGTCAAGTTAAACATCTGCAAAACTGATGTCTCATTGAAGAAAAATGGACCAACGATTCGACTGCACATGATCCCACGGCACACAGTCACCTTTGGACTATTTCGGTAGAGTTCTCTAGACACATGGGGATGTTTTGATCCCCAGATTCTCACATTGTGTGTGTTCAGGTTTCCCTGAAACATGAAAGGTGGCCTCATCTCTACAACAAAATCGATTGAGGAACGTTTCATCTTCAGAAATTCGTTCTGGCATGTTAAATGCAAAATTCTTGGTTTATCATCTTGGTGCCTTTATCATTTGCATACAATCACAAGTGCCTGTGTTGGAGTTGCACTTTGTAAGCTGCAATTGTCAGGCACAGTCGCATATTCAAAGGCTTGTCTTCCACAACTGATGTTTTCCTTCGATGTTCTAGGTCGTCCATTCCCCCCTTTACCCAGCACTGTCCCTGTCTCCATAAATTTCTTGACGGATGTGATGGTGGATCTCTTCCATACTTAATTCTGTAGTTTCACTGAGCCTGAGTATCCAATTTTACTTCAGTAAACCGTGCTTTTTCTTGAGTAGTAGCCATTTTTAAGGGCATCAACAGGGTACTTGAAATACACAAATGCAATGTGATTAAAAACTTTGATAACTGCTGAGTACATAGAACAAATCTGATTAAGATATCTCATCATTGGGTTTTGTAATATATTTTTTAAATTGTAAAGAAATTTATGGACCCCTGTATGTGTATGTGTATATATATATATATATATATATATATATATATATATATATATATATATATATATATATATATATATATATATATATATTTATATATATATATATATATATATATATATATATATATATATATATATATATATATATATATACACACACACACATGTATATGAGTGTGTGTATTCATGTTTGTGCATACATAAATAAATAAATAAATATATATACATAGATAATATATATATATATATATATATATATATATATATATATATATATAGATATATATTATATATATATAAGAATGTGTGTGTAAAGAACACTGCAACTCAACATCAGGAAAAAGACTGAAAACTCAGCACTTCAAGAAGAAGACATTAAAATGCAAATGAAAGACTCGAGCGGAAGAACGGCAACTAAGCAATATATCGTAATAATAACTGACAGTTTGACAGTTGAATTTGAGGGCAAAGACGAGATACCGTGACGATCAGGGATATCACTCAGAGAGAGAGAGAGAGAGAGAGAGAGAGAGAGAGAGAGAGAATATGCACTGGAAGTATATATATATAGATAGATGTAAAATTGAAAGAGAGAACAGATAACGAATGAATATAATTACTTTCATTTCTTATTCCTCTTATCTTGCTTTATACATTATTTATTCGTTTATTTACTTGACTCTTTAAAAGGATGGAAAACTCAACGTTGGGACAGAATTTCTTAATAATCTTTAAAATACATTTTTATCAGTTCTAAGCTACAGAAATAGAATAAGTGGACTAAGTCATGACACTCAGAGAGAGAGAGAGAGAGAGAGAGAGAGAGAGAGATATTTTAAACTATTCATATACCAGTTATTTCTGAACTCAACATGGAGATAAAATATTGAATACAACTGCAACCAAACCTGGAATATATCAGGCAAAAACATAAAAAAGGCGACCAAGAAAAAATAAAAAGTAAATAAATAAACTAATTAATTAAATATATAAACAAAAAATAAAAAGTAAATATACACATAAATAAATAAGTAAATAATTACGTAATTAAGCAGTAAAAGATAAACCCATAAAAAAATCATGTCAAAAATACTTAAAAAGAAAAATTCATTCTAAAATCTAAAGCATCTTAATAACATGTAACTTTCTCAGTCTACTTCTCTGTGGTTCAGTACCGCTCGTAACAGACGTCTAATGTGTGTAGCAAGTTTCAAAGCAGTAGCTTCGGCATGAGATTGCAAGCCCTACACTCAGAGAAAATATCATGTCGATGTTGAATTATACAACAGTAAAAGGTGTCACGATACTGAAGTTGTTACTTAGTAACTAACCCTGGTGGTAGTTGACTGTAGTTGGTCGCAGTCAAGTAGAGAAGTGGTTAACAACCTCAGGCAAAAAGATTTGTTCTACACCGCAACGCTATCAGGGAAACAGTAAGAAAATAAATAATACCTTTATCAATGCATTGGTTAAAACGTGTAAGAAGAACAGACTACCTTTGATCCACGCAGGAACGGACGAGATGAAAATGACTCACCGACTAGAAGGGGATTAGCGTGGGAGACGTATTTGAGAGAGAGAGAGAGAGAGAGAGAGAGAGAGAGAGAGAGAGAGAGAGAGAGAGAGAGTTCTTTAGTTAGTTATTTAAAGTGGTTATTAACATTTCGGCAACTGATGAGAATGTTAATAACCTATATTAATAAAAGCATAGACAAGTGGACACAACAAATGAGAGAGAGACAGAAAATATATAAAGGAGAGAGAGAGAGAGAGAGAGAGTTCTTTATTTAGTTATTTAAAGTGGTTATTAACATTTCGGCAACTGATGAGAATGTTAATAACTTGTATTAATAAAAGCATAAACAAGTGGACAACAAATGAGAATAAAAGCATAGACAAGTGGCCACAACAAATGAGAAAGAGAGAGAAAATATATAAAGGGAGAGAGAGAGAGAGAGAGAGAGAGAGAGAGAGAGAGAGAGAACAAACATCAGGCTCGCCGCTGCCTAAACAACACCACATATTACCCCCTTCCGCCTGGGAACATCCCCAGCCGTATTATCAAAACAGCGAAGCCAAGCTACCCAAGAGAATCAGCGAACAAAAACCGAGCGGTAAAAACCGAACAAGCGAGTGAATGTCTTCCCCAAAACAAAAGCTTGCCGATGGCAACTCGGTCCGAATCACAAATGGCATAAAATATTACGCGCATCCTTCATATATACCACAAAGTTTTTCCCTCGTTTTGTAAAATCCCCCCGGCCGGGCGCTCAAGTTAATAAGAATGGTTTGAGGAGAGAGAGCTATAACTAATGTGCCCTTAATATATATATATATATATATATATATATATATATATATATATATATATATATATATATATATATATATATATATATATATATATATATATATATATATATATATATATATATATATATATATATATATATATATATATATATATAATCTTCCATCAAACGCTTTTTGTCCTAAGTGAGGTTGGATCCAGCAAGTCTTGAAATAAAGGTACTAACCCCACGCACCTCTCGAAACTGGTTACCACCTACCACAATCGACTAGCTACCAGGTACACAATTCGCTACTTAGATAAACAGAAAAGGCGCAATACGTGCCAACAGATTGTGCCTATATTGTACCGGCTCGCTACGGAACCGAACCCCAGTCCCTTACAGTCATTAAATAAACATGGTACCCACTGGAGCACGAACATATATATCTACATATATATATGAATATATATACATATATATGTATATATACACGCACACACACACACACACACACATATATATATATATATATATATATATATATATATATATATATATATATATATATATATATATATATATATATATATATTTCAGTTTCAGAGATCCTTTATTCTTCACATCTTCACACCCCTGGACTGTGGAACAGTCTCCCTGAGGATATCGTGAAATTGGAACGTCAAAAGTTTCTATAGAAGATGCAATTCTTTACTACCATAAAGCTATTCTCCTTGCATTTTAATACATTTCTATCTGTTTATCAATTTATTTTTCTTTTTAATAAATGAGACCTCTTCTTTTTCTATTTATCTTTACATTCTGTTACTTCCTAATGAGCACCATATTCTTCGGAAACTTGAATTTTAAGTCAATGGCCCCTGTCGGCTTGATCCATATGAATAGGGTTCATGTTCTGAATAATAATAATAGTAATAACAATATATGTCTGTGCGTGAGTGCTTCTTTTCTCTCTCTCTCTCTCTCTCTCTCTCTCTCTCTCTCTCTCTCTCTCTCTCTCTCTCTCTCTCTCAGAAACACAGCCACGCCATCCGGTGCTTCTTTCAGGCGCAGCCTCGTAAAACTTGAAGATAGGCCTTCCACTTTGGGAGCAATCCCGCAAAGTGCGTCGGAATCTTAATGGCAAAAGAGAATGCAAAGAAGAATTTAATATCGTCCTCCACCTCAGACACAAATAAACGCACCAAAAGCAAACAAACTGATACACTAGCCAACTAACAGACAACTACCCATTTTATTACATATGTGTTCCCTGTGATAGTAATCCCTATATATAATTACCAAGGACGCATTTTTAGTTTTCTGTAAAAGAAAACTATTGAGATACCTTTTTGTCTGTCCGTCCGCCCTCAAATATTAAAACTACTGAGGCTAGCGGGCTGCAAATTGGTATATTGATCATCCACCCTCCAATCATCAAATATACCAAATTGCAGCCCTCTAGCCTCAGTAGTTTTTTTATTTTATTTAAGGTTAAGGTTAGCCGTGATCGTGCGTCTGGCATCTCTATAGGTGCTAATAACACGGGCCATCACCGGGCCGTGGCTGAAAGTTTCATGGGCTGCGGCTGAGAGTTTCAGGTGCCGTGGCTGAGAGTTTCATACAGCATTACATGCTGTACAGAAAACTCGATTGCGCCGAAGAAACTTCGACGCATGTTTTGCTTGTTTACAGTATTCGTGCATACAAACGCGGTGTTCGTGTCTGCATATGCATGTAGCGCTTTAGAGATGAATGTGGTAATGACTGCTATCTTGTTTGTGACTGGGGTCACCCCCATTAGAGTATATATATATATATATATATATATATATATATATATATATATATATATATATATATATATATATATATATATATATATATATATATATATATATATATATATATGTGTGTGTGTGTGTGTGTGTGTGTGTGTGTGTGTGTATCTGTGCACATATATTTACTTATATATAGAGAATGTATGTGCGGGTTTGTGGGTTTGTGCGCGCATGTATGTATATAAGTGTGTATGAATATATTTGCTTGTGTATGAGCAGACAGAATAAACTGACATTCTGATAAGGACAGATGTATATATGAATAATTATAATACATTCAGTATATTGATGTGAAACTATTACAGAGTAATTAACCTTCAACAACCATCTACTCGATAGATCATTTATAATCTGTAAAAGTTAACTATGTTATAAAATCTATATCCAAGTCATAAAGGTTAATGTACTGCCGGTTTATAACACGCGAGAGTGAGCCTTTATGCTTATAGTGCAACTTATATCTTGGGTTTATTATGCTGAAGGCAGTATACTCGTATGACGAATATTCGTATAAACAAGGCTTCCTTGATGGATACATTTTGAGAGTTTTCTTAAAAATCATTGTACGTATAAGAGAGAGAGAGAGAGAGAGAGAGAGAGAGAGAGAGAGAGAGAGAGAGAGAGAGAGAGAGCTACTTGTGAGTATTCACTGACTAAAGTTTTACCTTTGAAGTTTGCTCAAGCATATTTAAGCTCATCTATGAAGCTTCCTTAAGAGAGAGAGAGAGAGAGAGAGAGAGAGAGAGAGACTCTTACTATCTGAATAACTGTTTCACTGAGTTGAAGAGAACCTCATCGAGGTATGTATTATGACAGTCGACTAGTAACAGGTAAATAATCCAGTGCTTAGGTGGATACAAATATTCTGGTCCAC
>NC_089753.1:6864955-6947455 GCF_040412425.1 Macrobrachium rosenbergii | reverse complement strand
ACAACAAGAGAGAGAGAGAGAGAGAGAGAGAGAGAGAGAGAGAGAGAGAGAGAGAGAGAACAAAGTTCTGCATACGAAACACGGGAATTGTGAAGTTCTAATTCATGCTCACAGTGATTAGTGTGAAGGTGGAAAAAAATTCAGAAAGGGGGAGAGATAAAAAATTATGTATTTTCTGGAATTCTAACCCCACTATTGTTTTTCATTATTAATTACTGATTTACTGCGGAATAATGTAATCTCTTGCTCAATATGAATAAAGAATAACTGACGTCATAATATTTTAAGACATATCTATATATACTGTATATATGCATGTATACACACACACACACACACACACACACATATATATATATATATATATATATATATATATATATATATATATATATATATATATATATATATATATATATATATATATATGCCGGAATGCTGTGAAAAAGGTGTGAGAACAGCAGTCTTTTATTCAAGAAGTGTAAGAGTGTCTGAAGATAAAGGTGAGTAGCGCATTGTGAGGAGGGGTTGCCGACTCCCTGGGTGATGCTGTTTCTTTTCTGCACAAGGGATTCATCCTTGAATCATCTAATAAATAAACGTGGCTGCTGTTACTGCAATGCCACCCACCCTACTGGTTTAACGTCTAAATGATAAAATACACAGCTATGATATGATCATGTATCAAGGCTAAATGAAAGTGTACGAATATATTCGCTAGTGTCGCAACCAGAACCCGTCAACACGCCTTTTCAGTTTTATGGATTCTTCATACAATAGTCTTTGGTATGAACAAAAACAAAATCAAAAGAAGGAAACAATGAATAAATATCTGCAATCCATTATTGCATATACCATAATATAATAATAATAATAATAGCAATGAACCCATATAAGTACAGGACCCTTTGGCTTGTTTCTAGTAGTAATAACAATACCTTTCTACACATTCACCATGAACATCATCACAGCGGTAAGAAAGAAAGAAAAAAACAGAGTCACTCCCACGAATGATTCATTTTTCTCCAATTTTAACAAACTGGTTTCTTTAATTCCCCTGTCGGTGGGTGGGAGTGAAATTCGGAACATTCGCTGCTCACTTGTTTCGCATAATTTCGAGAATCATAAAATGCGGTCTGGCACTAATGGAATGCAAATGTGGAAATACGGCGTGACGCACATTATTATTGTGTTGTGTTAATGGCGCTGCCTTTAATAGGCTGTGTAAATAAGGCTGATTTGCTTGTGAATTTGTAAGAATAAAAACGTGTGTGTATACGCACATTTATATATATATATATATATATATATATATATATATATATATATATATATATATATATATATATATATATATATATATATATATATATATAAACGTGTGTGTACGCACATTTATATATAATATATATGTGTATATATATATGTGTGTGTGAGTGTGTATGTATGCGTATGCTAACCACAACCTCCTTCTTCCTACAATGCAGGTATGTCCGTAAAGGCTACATGGTGAATTTAACCTGCCGTCTTGAACCTTCAGTTGAGTGAATTACGACCCCCGAATAAGATCATGAATTCAGTTTCTGACCCTGACACTCATGTGACGGCTACGGATAACGCTGATTAAGACAGATGACTTCCAATACTGCCTCCCCTCCCTCTCTCCCTCTCTCCCTCTCTCCCTCCCCCACAAGACTCCACCTCCCCAGCAAGGAGTGTCCCCTTCCCCTTCCCCTTCCCCTTCCCTTCCCCTTGCCTCCCACGGATCCCTGGCTATCTTCCCCAAGGGCAACTGTCAGGTCTGCCTGCCTCTTTGATCACCGCAAGCAATTTTCTTTTCAATTTCCGCAAAAAAGAGCAAAAAAGAAAGACGGAAAACAGAGCAAGGCCTGAATGGAGGACGCGAGTTTTGGCAGACGGCTGATATATATTATATATATTAATAATAACGGGAGTCTTCACCTCTCGTGCAAGAGATCCCGCTTTCGAATCCCCTGCTGGCACAGAGCGATATGGGCACATATTGTTTATACCAATACACCACTGCTAAGTAAACGGCGAATTATGCACCTGCAGTAAGTCGACTGTAGTAGGTCAGCGCAGAGATGACGAAGGAATTCATATAAGATATCAACTCAAAAAATACAAATCCCCTAGAATCTCTCTCTCTCTCTCTCTCTCTCTCTCTCTCTCTCTCTCTCTCTCTCTCTGAATGGCCGAGCGTGCCACAGTGCTAGCTCTCTCTCTGTCTCTCTCTCTCTCTCTCTCTCTCTCTCTCTCTCTCTCTCTCTATCTCTATATATATATATATATATATATATATATATATATATATATATATATATATATATATATATATATATATATATATATATATAAAAACAAAATAATAAAAATTTTAAATGGGAAACCATTACAACCCACCGAACGTGGCAAACTTTACTGCCGTAATCAAATCGGCAGAGAGAGAGAGAGAGAGAGAGAGAGAGAGAGAGAGAGAGAGAGAGAGAGAGAGAGAGAGAGAGAGACGTTCAAAAGGTAAAATAATCATCCAAACCCTTTTCAGGTCACGGGCACCACACGTAGTCGTCTTTTACTGAAGAAATATTTAATAGTCTCTCGGGAGGGACTTGTACCTGTTACCTGTGAGATATGTACTACCGTGAAAAAACTTGTACAAACAAACTTCTAACATGCGTATTTGTTTTGCATATATGTTACACAGTCGAGAGGAAATTTCATTGCCTACATTTTTTCTACAAAGTCGAGAAGTCCCATCTACTGGTAGCTTGATAGTGACCGCACCAAAAAGGCTACTGGTAACGTACATTCGTACATACACACACGCATTTTCTCTCTCTCTCTCTCTCTCTCTCTCTCTCTCTCTCTCTCTCTCTCTCTCTCTCTCTCAGGTCTACAGCGAAACAAGCTTACTCAAAATAATTTATTTGACAATAATCTAACATAGGCTAACTGGATTGCGAGAAACAAGAGATGAAATAAAATACAATACTAAAGTTCACCAAATGACAAACATATTAAAGTCCCCCATATTCAACTAATTATTCTCTCTACATCGTTTCCCCACAATAGGTCAAAATAAGTCAAAGTCCAGTACATTCCCAATGAGTACATTTTAATCTCCTCCTCAGCGAAGCATCTGAAGATGTCAAATAAAACCTGGTTAAATAAATGCATAAAAATAAAGATATGGGAATTCCTCCTATGTTACTTATAAAGTACACACAATGTAATAAATGCTTGACACAAGTGAGATATAATATGTTAAATGAAAAGAACAACCTACAGTGAGAGGGCAGGCAAAGGACGTGAGCAAGATCTGCTCCACTCAGCACCGGCGATTTTGTTGTCAAATGAGACTCACTACTGTCAATAATACCTGCTACTTAGGTTATACGAAGGATCCTCCATTAACGAAAGAGGCCATGACATCTCCTCTGCAGGATATAGATTAAGTGATTACTCTTGTTCTGAACACGTTTTAGTCGTGATCTTTCCGTAATCTGCTACGTCTGATCTCAGCCACGGACAGCCTCTTTAAATGCTGCATAAGTAGAAATTATGGATTACGTCGTTCCAAAATGCGATGAAATTCCTATAGTGCCCAAAAGATATTTGCGCAATAGACACAATACATTGTACCCCTATTAATCAAAATTTTAAAAAACACACAAATAATACAGAGAGAGAGAGAGAGAGAGAGAGAGAGAGAGAGAGAGAGAGAGAGAGAGAGAGAGAGAGAGCAGCAACTGCTGATTCTTTGGATCTAGGTCCACCTATTCGGGGAGAAGAGTTTCTAGAGGATAATATATACATACATACATACATACATACATACATACACACACACACACACACACACACACACACATATATATATATATATATATATATATATATATATATATATATATATATATATATAGTGTGTGTGTGTGTGTGTGTGTGTGTGTAGAGTACAATGTACTGATGAGCTTTTTTTTTCTTTTATTGGTTTGTTTGAAGCCATGCTGCCATAAAAATTTTGTCATGAAAAAACCGAAAACGGCTAACCCACAGAGATGTCCCTAAACCTACCTAACTATGTCTAGGGCTAACTGAACCTTGCGTAACATGGCAACGTGACCAAACGAAGTGTTACCTGGATTTATAACATAATCTTATCAGGCAGGCGTCCCATTTCGCGTTCTCGGAATCAGTTATGCTTGCATTGACAGCCTTTCACGAAAGGTCTCCTGCAAACAAAGGTGTTTACGTTTCACCTGCACTAGTTCGACTCGCCGGGGCCGAGACGCTTTATGCGAGTTGCAGTCCATTCCCTTGTGCCTCTGTTCACCTAACAAGCAAACTAGGTGCCTGAGAGTTAGATGACCCTAGTGGGTCACAAGCAGGGTGATAAAAAAAAGATACGGGCTAGCCTTGCAACCTCATCCCATGGGATGCGTAATAGCAGAAACAATAACCAAGTTTGGGGGCACCCACAATAAGGTAACAATTGAATGAGAATATTTATATACATATACATATGTGTATATATATATGTATATATATATATATATATATATATATATATATATATATATATATATTGGTTTGAAAATATTTGATATATATATTATTTATATAAAATATATATTTATATATATATATATATATATATATATATATATATATATATATATATATATATATATATATATATATAGATATATATATATATATATATATATATATATATATATATATGTGTGTGTGTGTTTGTGTGTGTATGTGTGTGTGTGTGTATGTGTTAAAGAAATATTTCATCTGATAGAAGAATAGCTTATCATACTACAGAATTAAGGTTTCGTGACTGAAGACTTGGCACAACGCAATGACCAGCTTTCGCTGCAATAAATTTATGTAGTAAATCCACTAACCATTGTTATTTTAAGTGTAATTTCAATTATTAAACTCTTTCCGCTGTCTTAAAAAAAATCAGTGGAGGGGCCGGCTCCTTCTTCCTACGTCTTTGGCTAAAGCTCCCTTCCTACAGTTAAATGCACTGGGCGACCTCAGACGGAATTCGAACCCGCGGACTTAAAGGAATGCCAGCCCGGCGCGTTACCACTGAGCCACGTCGTTCCCCAGTTGACACAAACATAATAACAGTAATAACAATTTTCTCTCGAGAATTCATAAAGCTTTTTCTAGGCAATGTTATTGCGACGAGACTAATAGCCTAATATCCACAAAATCAGATTATAATAATAATAATAATAATAATAATAATAATAATAATAATAATAATAATACTGAAGTATTGAAATGCATTATTCATTCTGCAGTACGCATGAAGGGTGAAGAATAAAAGAACCAGGACCTGGACCATGCCATAACAACCAAGTTCCTCTCGGGATTCTATCCATAACCGCAATAATCCGGTTAATGAAATCACGCTGGAAGCTTCACTATTGAGGAAGGAAATTAGCCAGATAAAATGGGAACTCTGCTTCTGCTTTGAGTCTATTGTTGGTTATCGGCTAAAAGGCAAGTGGACCTTCATTAAGCTCTTTCAGCAGAGAGAGAGAGAGAGAGAGAGAGAGAGAGAGAGAGAGAGAGAGAGAGAGAGAGAGAGAGAGAGAGAGAGAGGGGTGCGAAAAACTAAGCTTCCTGTGTATAAGCACGTATATATATATATATATATATATATATATATATATATATATATATATATATATATATATATATATATATATATATATATATATATATATATATATACAGAAAGAGACAGAGAAAGAGAGAGAGTACTAACAAACTAAAATATCTCTCATTACCTAACTCCTAGCCAGAAGTAAACAGCGTGAGGCAATGGTGAAAAAAAGGTCTCAGAGAAAAAAAGAGGAAATGTTGTCAAAAGCGAAACGTCGAAAAGTGCGAACGTGCAACCGGTTTCCCTGATCATCTATTCACAAGACAAACAGAAAAATCGCCGGCCATTATACCTACGTACGATGATGGAGAAGAAAGAACCGACTGAGTTTCCACCACGCTTGGCGATCATTCGTTACCTTTAATTAACATATGAGAGAGAGAGAGAGAGAGAGAGAGAGAGAGAGAGAGAGAGAGAGAGAGAGAGAGAGAGGAGAGAGGCGGGGGAGGCAATACGTTTCCAATGATGGTGCGCAGATATATATTTCGAGGGAGCACTATAATCTCTCTCTCGATAAGCTGCGACTATATAGCAACACACCACCAACAACCAGGTACATAACTGGAGGCTTGCGTCAAAAGAGGCATATGAAAGGTAACTCGATCACACCGTTCCTTTCTTCATAAGGTTCAGTGACCGGATGCAGGTTTTTCAACTGCGAGCTCAGAGAGCTACCAATTGCAGCACGAGGACCAAACAGAGAGACAGAGAGAGAAAGACATTGCCATGAGTATCCCAAAGCCTGGTCAAAGGTTGAGACAATACCAAGCGTTATGAAACTTGCATGAAACATCAGAGGACTGGCATAAGCGGCTGTGGGTTATAATAGAACCCGGGTACCTTGGAGTTAGCATTGACACTCACGCACGTACTAACCCCATGTTGTACTTATATATATATATATATATATATATATATATATATATATATATATATATATATATATATGTGTGTGTGTGTGTGTGTGTGTGTGTTTGTGTGTGTATATAATACACACACACACACACACACATATATATATATATATATATATATATATATATATATATATATATATATATATGTGTGTGTGTGTGTGTGTGTGTGTGTGTGTTTGTGTGTATGTATAATATAATACACACACACACACACACACACACATATATATATATATATATATATATATATATATATATATATATATATATATATATATGTATGTGTGTGTGTGTGTATGTATATACATACAGGGCATCGATAGCAGCCCGCGTAATAAAGCAAGAAGGAAAAGGCATTTATAAATGCTTTACGAAGCATAAAGCACGAATAACGGTAAAAACAAGTTACAACCGTCAAAAACATTTCAGATCAATCGGCACTAAAGCAAACATGATCAGAACAAATAAATATTAATGAACGAATGTGAACTTTCACATAAAGCTAAACGTACTCGTCTCCTTATTCTCAAGCAGCACAAATGTCATGAAAGCGCCGCAGATCATTTCTCATATAAGTAAGAAATGCTATTCACGTACGAGTATTTCAGTTAGGAATTTTCCTTTCAAAAACAGTTTTTTTAAATTAATTTCAGGTAAGATTTTTTGAAAGTGAAGAACGGGTAACGCTTTGCTGGAAATAAAGATTTTCTCGAAAATCAATAAAATACTTTATGCCATATGAAACCATTCTTGAAAAAGAGGACAAGTAAAATTTTATTTAAATGAACATCACATATTCTGCTCCTTTAAATTAATTAAAATTAACTCTTAATATTCTTCTGAAAAAATGGTGTGATTTGAAATTAATTTATCAATTTCCAGTAGTGTTACCCGACCTTTACTTTCAAGAAAAATGCTACCTGAAACTCAATTTAAATCAAAGTTTGTCGAAATTTAAAATAGTCATATTCTTAACTAAAATACATTTTCAAGAGGGTTTTCCTTGCAATTGGTTTTTTAGGAAATTCGTGCTTTAATTTCGTTTTGAAGAAGTGTGTTGCATGACTTGCATGTCCGAGAAATTATGACATGAATAGCATTTCTTGAATATCAAGTGAGACTTTTCTTTGGAAATGAACATCACGTGAGACCTCTTGACAATCATGATAACGTAATCCCTTTCCTGAAAATGCCGCCTCAAGCAGATGATTTAAAAGACGAAGACAGGTGCTCAAGATAAGTGATTAGGGGAATTAAGTGAGTGCTCTTATTGCTATAATAAGGAAATGAGCAGCTATCAAAACTATCAAAACATAGAGAGAGAGAGAGAGAGAGAGAGAGAGAGAGAGAGAGAGAGAGAGAGAGAGAATTCGAAAACTACCTCACGCACAGACGTTCACACACATAAATATAGTATATATGTGTACATACACACACACACACACACACACATATATATATATATATATATATATATATATATATATATATATATATATATATATATATATACATATATATATAAGTATATATAGGCTATATATATATATATATATATATATATATATATATATATATATATATATATATATTATATATATACATATATATAAGTATATATATAGGCTATATATATACATATATAATTATATATTATATCCATGAATATTACATTAGAACATAATCACAGACGTAAAAAGTTAAGAAAACACTTCTAACTCCTTCACAAAGAATTTAATGGTAAAATTTTTGTGAAGGAAAAGCCTTATCAAATCTTAATAACACTATGTTTCTCGTCATTAACAATATTCTCGCAAACGTACAAGACGGGATGATCTGTATCATAAGTTTTTTTATCACACTAAAACAGAATATAACGTGATACTGCCTCTACAGGAAAAAACAATCAACAACGCATAAACTTTTATCGGATATCAACAGTTTTATGCTAAAAATGTTTTTCATAACACCAGCTTTACCAAAAAACATTTATTATATTTTGTAAAAAAAAATAAAACTCAGTTTATTTTAACATGTCAAATACTTATGAATATATGTTAAGCAAATTCAGTTTTATACATCTAAAAAACGTACATTGATGTTACATAAAGTAGGTTTATAATTACAAAAAAAAAAATTAATACTCGGAGAAAAGACAACCCTTAGCTGCAATTATTATTATTATTATTATTATTATTATTATTATTATTATTATTATTATTATTATTATTATTATTATTATTATTATTCATGCGTTCTCGTAAAAAACCAGAAAGGTATTTACTTTTGCAAAACACAATCTCAACAGATAATAAATATGATAAAATGCACGTAAAAACCAGACAGAACAACAAACAAAAACAAGTATTTGCACAAACAGAAACTGAGCAGAATCCCTTCCTCAACTCCACTGTGCTTGTGCAACATTTCATCAACTGATTAATGGCAGCAACTGCTCTCGGAAGTAGCAGCTGCTACGGTAACCGAAGCCAGTGCTAACAGTTGCTATAAATGGTTCAGTCGTTATTTATTTCCTGAGACATCGTATTATAAAATCCTCAGGGCTAACTAGCTCTCTCATACACAGATATACATATGCACAAATGCAAGAATGTATAAATACGCACAATGTACAAGCACATATACACTCGCAGACAGAACACTTCCATGAGTTCTCTCTCTCTCTCTCTCACACACACACACACACACAAACCAGTAGCCTACATAAGAATAGAAACGAAATTGTAAGCACTTATAAACACACACACACAGTTATACAAATACACAACGGCATTTCAGTTTAAGAGTAATAATTAAGTATTACGCCACGCGATCTCTCTTCCAAAACTAAGCACAATTACCCACAAACACACATACACTAACGCGCGCGTGCGCGTTGGCACTCAAGTTCAAATACGAACTCAAGTACACACTCATAAACGCAGATAGTGATACAGTAATCTAATCAAGGTTTAATTTTGGGTTTACAATAATTGATATATTTTTCTCTCAATGACTTGTTCAACTTATGATTACTCTCAAGTATCGAAAACTTGCTCCCAGAATACTATGCCCCAAAATACAAGTGTAGGTCATTAAGTCATAATGTTTAAATATTTAGACTAACACTACCTTAATCAAAGCAACTAATTTTGATCTCTTTAATACTGCAAAAAAACTTTGTAGGTAGTTATTAGATTCACCAAAATATTCCAAATGAATTAACGTTACCTGTTACCATAACGCCTAATTATCATTTACATACCGTATTATCGTTCAACCGCACGACATCTTGATGGAGCTTGAGCTGGTTTTATGCCAGCACTGGCTTTTTCTCCGTGGGGCAGCCCGTTAAACTGTGGAACATTCCTGACAAACCTTATACGATGTTGAGTTCATAAGTTGAAGACCAGCCTTAAAATGCTACACTTTCAGGGCGCCATATACCTTTTCCTTAATGTTGCGTGTGCAGTTTTACAAGTTTCAGTTTAAACAATCTATTCTCTATTTATCTATATCTGTTATCATCTTCCATACAAGGCTTCTCTTTGATTTGTTTTTCTCATTTTCACAGAATGGTAATTCCATTCTGCGGATGAAAGTTAATGGTTCATTTGGCTAGTTGCACGTGTTCCTGTGAACATAAGGACAATAACAATAAAAGTAATAATAAAAATGCGTATAGTTTTCCATTTTCTTTAGGTCTTCTCATCATCAATGTCCTCACATAAGGACATTTTACTCTGTAGGCTTGCTTAGAAAGGTGTTGCCATTTTAGTCTTGTGTCACAAGAACATTTATACATATTACAGCAATCATAACAAGCCCTGCCCTCATCCTACAACGGAAAAGCGAAGCTCTAAACGTGCTGAACCTATCGTATCTCGCATATTCCCCTCGACAGGCTCAGAACAAAAAAAAAAAAAAGTTTAGGCCTAAAACGCTACACTCCATCCGATTTAACCGAACACCCCTCCCCGTTCCTCTCTCTCTCTCTCTCTCTCTCTCTCTCTCTCTCTCTCTCTCTCTCTCTCGTCAGTTAGCTCTCCCCTCGTGCAGACTAATGTAATCTGTACACCTAAAAGGTAGCGTCAATAATGTTGTACGCACATACCGATTTTGTAAAGAAATCAATATGAAAAACAACAAAAACTTCCTACAGGCTTAAGATTTCTGAGCTTATTTCATTCGGAATAAAAAAGAAATTTAAATGTGTGTAATCAGTTTGCTTATTTCAAGAACATATAAAAATCTGTGCAGGAATTTTGCTCTGGCTGTTTTAAACAACTACAAAAACTGAGAAAACTGGGATTTGGTATGCTTATGTTAAGTACATTAAAACTTTATATACACCAGTATTTGGTTCGCTGGGGTGTAGTTTGTTTTACAACATAAAAAGTTATTTATGCTGGGGTTTAGTACGCGTATTTTAAGAGCATTCAAAAACTTCGTATATGCTGTGATCTGATTTATCTTAAAGACATTACAATTTTTATATATGGCGGGGTTTGGTTTGTTTAGGAAAGTTTCTCAGTTATATTAATGTGTTTAAAATGCTATTACAACGCAGAACCGATCTTATTCTACTTACATTTTAGACACATTTTATGCATTTTAATAGCAGTTTTTCATTCAAAATACACTGATAAACAAATAGAAAGGACATCATACACAAACACCTGCACCTCCTTTTCCCCGTCAGAGGGGCAAATGACTCCAGAAAGCTGCTGTCCTTCCGGTTTTCATCAAATATTTTGAAATGAAGCTGCTGCCCCTATGCCCTTCTTCACCCTCGCTACGACTAACCACAGTCTACTAGCTACCGCTTACTTCATTAACTACACAGGGTAAGATATGCAAAAGGGGATTTAACGTAACAGGGTACAGGTGCTCCGCCTTCCCCGTTAAGCGACCAATGACCCCGTGTGCGTGAATCATCTTAATAGGCGGGGTTATTAATATGGTGCACAGCGCCCAATGCACCTTTTCACTTTGTATCGGCTCCTTGGTTCTTCAAAATGGTTCTTTCAAGTAAAAATGAAAACACGAAAAAAAAGCAATTATCTGAATACTCAATTACACAAACGACGTCACAAACAGACATGAATACGGACGTTCAACACACAAACCTACAAAAATATGAAAAGGCTGATGACTGACAGAAAAACGTTAACTAATAAGCAGCAGCGAATACGTAAAGAGGAAGAAGGAAATAAACATTGAGGAAAAATGTAGAGCGATCTCATAGGAAGAGTAAGAAAAATGGAATAAAAATTACCCACTTCATTTGCATAAGCAATGATCTTAAAAAGTAAAGCACGCGTCTTCAAGCTTAGGGTAAATCAATAGCCCGGCCCGAAGTCAGAGAGAGAGAGAGAGAGAGAGAGAGAGAGAGAGAGAGAGAGAGAGAGAGAGAGAGAGAGAGAGAGGCAAGAAGAAGCCAAAAGAGGGGCGACTGTGGTCAGCAGTTGTTTGGGGGGTCACTGGTTTCCTCTTCTTCTTCTTTGTCTTCTTGTAAGAGAAACCAGCTGGGATAGACACGGGGACGCTTCATTTATCGATTTCTCGTTTTCTCTTTTAATTCCCTTCTTACATTTATTCATTGCAAGCATTCATCAGTAGTTATTGTTCATTTGGTTGCATTTCATCACTTTCCCTGTTTTATTTCCGTCTTGCGATTGTAGTTATCGGTTTGATTGATAATCCTATTCTGCTTCCATCACCTTCTTCCCCTTCCTTTATTCAGTATCATGTATCATTTGGTGACTATATTTCTTGCCCTCACTTCCGGACATTATTTTTTTCTATCGCTTTGTAGGCACTAGTTTAAACTTACCAATACATTTCTGTTTATTTTTGTGTCTGCTTCATTTTGGTTTTGCATTTTGCTTTCGATTTCACACTGAGAACTTTTTATACATCTCATATAGTGGACAGCTGTTTGGACTAATATATATATATATATATATATATATATATATATATATATATATATATATATATATATATATATATATATATATATATATATATATATATATATATATATATATATATATATATATATATATATATATATATATATGTGTGTGTGTTGTTTGTCTGTATGTATGTATGTATGTAAGTGTGTGTGTGTGTGTATATATATATATATGTATATATATATATATATATATATATATATATATATATATATATATATACATATATTGCATATGTATAATGTATAAAATACTCTTAACTCCTCGAATTTTTTATTCATAAATAAAATAAGTATGAGAAGTATTGAGTTATATATATATATATATATATATATATATATATATATATATATATATATATATATATATATAATATATGTATATGTATATTGCATATGTATAATGTATAAAATACTCGTAACTCCTCGAATTTTTTATTCATAAATAGAATAATTACGAGAATTATTGAGTTATATACATATATATATATTGCATATGTATAATGTATAAAATACTCTTAACTTCTCGAATTTTTTACTCATAAATAAAATAAGTACGAGAAGTGTTGAGAGTTATAGCCAACCAAAGTACCTGAAACAAACAGTCACAAATTGCTGTCTGAATATCTCTACAAAGCGAAACAAAATCACCCAATCATAATTTTCATTACCTAATTAACGAAAATAAATCGATAATCTAAAACTAATCCAATACAGCAACTAACCCGAACCATTTCACAAGAATTTACTTAGACTACAGCACACAGTACGTGGAACTGGGCATGCACTTGTACGGGGCAACATCGTGTCTGCACGCAAATGAAGGCAATGCCTCAGTGCTTCCTGGAATCCTTAATCATCGATAAATTGTAAAGATTTCTTACAAGCTGCAACATGGATATGAGAGAGAGAGAGAGAGAGAGAGAGAGAGAGAGAGAGAGAGAGAGAGAGAGAGAGAGAGAGAGAGAGATTAATGACAACTGCAGGTATCTGCAAAATTTTCCCGAGTATTAAAACAGGGCTTTGAATACATTTCCCTATTATCTACACTTTCCACGCTGCAAATATTATGTTTGAACAGTACTCCATATCGGCCTACATCTGAAATCCTTCGAATAAAATGTAATACAAAAGAAATTAAACCTAAAATCCTCACTTAGTAGATAAAATTTGGTAAAAATTTAAAAACAAATACCTTGGGATACAAATAAATGACTCCCCCAAACATTGCGAAATTAATGATGTAGAATTTTTTTAAAACTGGAGAATATATCACTTAAGCTGCAATGCTTTAAATACCGAAGCTGCTTACAGTACTGGAAAACATCAGAGCATCATTTCCACGGGTGGAAGAGAGAGAGAGATTTAGTATGATTATGACTGGTTCATTCTATTGTGCCATAGACATTCGAAAGGGGGTTACGCTCAGCTTTACAAAAGATGAATGCGCCCAGTACCATATCAGATGATATTCATAATTATTCTATTAAAAGAAAACATTTGAATAGGTAGCAACTTTGAAAATGAAGTAAATGTACTATTCAATGTCATCTCAATATAATGACAAATTAATTTTTTCCCGTATTACTCGTATGGCAATGAGTCACTGACAGTTTGATGTATCTGGGATCGCGTCTTCTCTCGGAAACTTCAGTCTTTTTGTTATGCTACACTGCCCTGATACCCACTCAAGAAAAAGCATTGCATTCGAGAGGCAAATGAGTTCTGCCTACTTCCAGAATTTTTTTATACATATCCTATACTTACTTCAAGAGTGTTCTTATCTAACTGTAATTGTGAGTTTGGTCTGTCGATATTATATCAAAAGCAAGCTGATATATCTATCTATCTTTCTATCTGTCTATCTATCTATCTATCTATCTATATGCATATATACATATATATGTATATATATGTGTATATATATATATATATTTATATATATATATATATATATAAAATAAGATCTATTACAGTCGAATAATTACCAGGTACATAATTTACAGCCCATGCCGACAGGCACAATGTATTTTTCAGGGAAACAGGCCTAGTTCATTTCATTCGCCCTCTATAGATCTAGAGACCCCCGCTGGCAAGGTGAAAATTGTTTATTTATTCGTAAAATAATAAAAGAATTGCGTCATTAAACACTGGTTTCTCTCTAAAACTAAAATCAGAGACTTCATAGACTTCGGACTAGAGTGCACAAAAACAACGATATACCTACCTCAGTTCATGTTTACATCTGAAGCGCAAGGCGTTGTTTATGAAACCTGAGGTTAAGCACCATAAAAGATAGAGAATGAGAAGGCGGAATAAGGTACAAACATGTTCTTCATTTAGAAAACAAAGAAAGGGATAACTAAAATTAAATCGGGGTGATAGTAGAAGAAAGAACAACACAGAAATCCCAGCAAACATACAGGCGACTATTACCGAAAACAGCATTTCAAACAATATGAAAGTTTAAGCATTTGGAAAATATCAAAATCAAAGACAAATACTTTAAATGAAACATGAGTTAATAACAAAAGAAAGGTGAAACACAATCCCTTCAAACACATAAGAAGCGAGGTACCTTTCTCACGCTCTAAACCTATTCCTGGCGGCCTATCCAGTATCAAGTCTTGGAGTTCGACGGTTGTCCTTAAGACAGGCATGGAAGGGAGGAATATATACAGTACCTATGAGGTCATTCAGCGCCGAAAGGTTTGAAGGTTTGAAAGGCGTAACAGGAAGAGAACCTCGCAGTTGCACTAAGAAAAAATTTTTAGAGAGGGTGGAAAGTCAGATGGAAGAGAGAGAATATGAACGGAGGTACAGTCAAAGGAATGAAAGAGGTTGCCACTAGGGAGCGAAGGGATGCTGCACAGAACCTTAAGTAATGCCTACAGTTTAAGACAGGTATGTAATCATGCAAGAGCTACATTAAGTTATAAAATTCTAACGCGGACCATAATCACCATCATCATTCTAATAAACGTACCTTAAGTTTGTTTACACGCAAAGCATCTGGACAAACAACTGGTGTTTGTTGAACAAACACATTAACAGGAAAAATAACCCGTTCTCCATGTACACAGTCTCTGCCGAAGCACAGCATGGGATTAGTCCAAGAAATTTTTCTAATGTTGTGGAAGAGCGTGCTGTTTTTATTGATAAGACATCTCACAATAACTTATTATTATTATTATTATTATTATTATTATTATTATTATTATTTGTTCTAAAGGGTCCACAATAATAAGTGTTAAAGGCTCAAGAAGAATTTTATAAAAGCTTTCGAACCCTTCCCTGGGTTCATCTTCAGTCAAAATATTTAATTCTCCCAATTATTATTATTCATAATGTGTCCACACCAATATGGACAAGATGGAAAGTCCATAAAATTGCTAAGGACATTATCAGAGAGAAGAAAGCCAATGTATAAAGGAGATACAAATAAAAATTGTAAAGAAAATTGTCAGAGGCCAGAAAACTAATGTATTAAGAAGATACAAATAAAGGTCACCAAAGATATTTTCAGAGAAGAGAAAGCAACATACAAAGAAGATACAAACAGAAACAAATTGCAATCATACAAATATATACAGTAAACATCAAGCAAGCAAATCAACGAAGAAAATAATATGCACAGAAATAAACATAAATCGATAAACGTATCAAAATAAAGCATAACTGCATGACGCTTGAAAGAACAGTAGAAAAAGTCAGACAAAAATAAACAGCACAGAGAACGGTCGCTCAAATAAAACCTGCCGAATAATGCAAAATAATCCAACGAAAATAGATTATTCTGAATCAATAAGAATGAAAAAAAATCTTTAATTACACGTTAATCTTATCTCAATGGATTGCCAATGACACTACCGCTTCAATGTCACAAACAAAAGACAAAAGAAAAAACTTTCATTAATGCAAACACAAACAACCGATATGTCAATGAAAGTTAAACGTCAACAAAACTCCCAGAGCAAGTAAAGGTCAAAAAGAACCAAAGGTTAAAAGGAACAAGTTTCAAAAAAAAGGTCCTAAATGATCAGTTATCGATTAACACAATCTTTAGGGGCTCCAAAGATTCAGGTAATGTAATAAAAGTGAAATACATATTATCACTAGGAGGGAGGCCAGAGGGGATATAGGATTAAAACTTATAGATAATAGCCAACAGTACTGAGATAAAGACTTCATATCGGTAAATACCATTCATGTTAAGTCATAGTATTATGGTACATATACGTACTTACATACAAAAACACGTGCACACACTCGCGCAATATATATATTTGTGTGTGTATGTATGTATGTATGTGATCCCTATTTTAAGAATACAGCGCAAAATAGTGATAACGATGATCACTGTAACAAAGCAAGAAACTGACAAACTTCAATCCAGGCTATATTTTACACAACTTCGGACCGTACACCAGTGACGCTAAGGAGCGTAATTTGGGGAAAGTTAAGCAAATTAAGTAAACATCGGAGGCATCGGAGGCAACAGTTAGAAACAAAGTAAAACCTCTATAATATAATGTCCTGTCCTGATGGCAGTTTTCTTTTGTGTACTACTTTAGTTAAAAACGAACAACAATGCAAGATACACGAATTACACTTAAAGTGGCCCAGTTATGGTAAGTGACTAGTTTGACTATTATGGGAAAATTTTCTATCATCAAATCTATCATTTTAAGCAAACGAGAGAGAGAGAGAGAGGAACGCTTAAAAAATTAGCGTAGAGCTAGCAACCGCACCCCAAGATACTTCATGGAAATTGGACGAAAAAAGAAAAACTGTGTGAAGATCACACACACACACACACACACACACACACACACACACACACACACATATATATATATATATATATATATATATATATATATATATATATATATATATATATATATATATATATGAGGGTTGGAAGAGATGAACGTTATGTCACATCAAAGGAATCTTAGTCTGTGCTGACACAGCCACAAAACTAGGCACTGCACTTTCATCACTGCTTAATTACGTATGAATCATTCAGCGACCAGATATATCTGACCGCGGCACATGGGTTGCATAACTACCCGTGGCGTCATATTTTCAATGCCAAAGAATCTTGAGGTTGTCCATGGCTAAATTTTATATAAATAAAAACTCATCGTAAGCATGACTCCTGTCTTTGTTCAACTTGAGGAAAAATTTATTCAAAACGCATATTTTCAGGAAAATTCAACATTTTCTCTATTGCCATTAGTGTTACTCATGAGGCACTCGGTCAAATGTTGCAAGTTTCAAAGGGTAATGACGTTCTAAGCACGCTTCTGAAAAACAAAATCCACGCGTGGAAAACGATAAATTCATTAAATATATATATATATATATATATAGAGAGAGAGAGAGAGAGAGAGAGAGAGAGAGAGAGAGAGAGAGAGAGAGAGAGAGAGGGTAGTTTAGAAAAGAAGATTAAAATATTTTAAAGCCTTCTTTATCAATTACGTAAAACCGATAAAGAATTTATTTTTAGAGGACAAAATAAGTTTATTGCAAAATATACATCAATCCCCTTTTACAGAAATTTCTGATAGCAATCAGCGTAAAAGTTGCCGATAACCTGAAAACAACAACCGCCCTTGAGCTATAAAAAGAAACAAGAACAAAGTAGCATGATAGAGACCTCTAGGTGGTCGGTGATACCAGCTGTCGTTTGGAGATAAGCATAATTAATACATAATAAATATCATATATTCCATATAGATGATAGCATGTTAGTGTGTGCTTTCAAGCGCGTTTTGTACACAGGTAGTTCATCCCTGATTCAGCACTTGAAGGCTGAATGCGGCCACGGAAACTTTCTTTTTTTATTTGCCAGTAGGGGACACCGCTAATTCTTGTGTGTGTGTGTGTGTGTGTGTGTGTGTGTGTGTAGAAAGATAGGTAGATAGACAATACGAGTGAGTGAGCGTGCATGCATGTGAATGAAAAAGGAACCGTACACTGATGAATGAACACATTAAAGATGAACCGATCACAGAAAACCAACACCATAAAATCATAAATCAATTAAAATGTCTTTCAGTGTCAGGAGTTTTTACTCTAATGAACACTGCTTTTAATTGCAAAATTCTTAAGCTACATGTGAATGATTTAAGAAATATTGGAAATTAATTTGCACGTTCCTTTGCACATCCCGAACATTCCTGTACGAAAATATTTGTTGGAGAGAGAGAGAGAGAGAGAGAGAGAGAGAGAGAGAGAGAGAGAGAGAGAGAGAGAGAGACAGCATATTATAATCTTGTTTACATAGATTAGTAACTCGTTCCTCATTCACGCAAAAAAATATAAATTACATAAACAACCATAATACCCACTACAGTCAACGAGAGACAGACAGACAGACAGACAGACAGACAGAGAGAACCTCCATCCAGCCATCCACTCGACCCACACATCATGACGTCACTCGTTATCCCCATTGACGTTGACTTCCACATGTGGTTATGCGATTACGTCATCTAAGCAGACAGGTGGCCTTGAAAATCAGAGTAATAATTCTTTCTAGAACAGTCGGGGTAACACGACATACAATGCATGTGTATAAACAACGTCAATTAATAAGCAGAAAGTTGTTTTTGCTATCTATTAAATATATCAGTATTAACAACTATAGTAGTTTTTTATTCATATCTTAATAGAGAGATCTATAATTTACATCAGCGCCACGAGTTCATAGGCTTGTAGAAGATTCACTTATTACATGAATTAATAAAACTAACACGAACAACCACTCGGTATTCAAAGTAAGCCATTAATCAAAAGTGCAACTGTAAGGCGCTGTCAACTTGCAAAAAGTCGGAAATTCCTACAGAGAGAACAGTCAACAGATACGAAATGTAAGTATATATATTTTCCTTAGACTAGCCATGATGACGTCTCGAAGAATATCATGGCTATATAAAATTTTGGAAAACCTTAGAGAATATTCATGTATCAGCGACTTTAAATGTGAATGCAAATAGAGACGACAGAGAGTAATGAAGGGAATAAATAAAGGTGATGTGATACTACGAAATTACAGTGACAGAGAGGGGGAGAGAGAGAATTGTAATTAACACTGATACACACACACATACAAAGTGTGTATATATATATATATATATATATATATATATATATATATATATATATATATATATATATATATAAAGTCTTATGTTCACGCATACCATGGACAGTGCGAAAGTTGTTATCAAATTAAACAATTTCTCAAGGGGAAACATATCGAACGGACCACAGCAATCCATCATTGGGCTACGCGTAAAATGACAGGAACTACAATAACCGTGCATTCCAGCGCGTGACAATGAAATGTATTTATGAGCTCACGTGAATTGTGACACACACGCACACACATATATATGTGTGTATGTGTGCGTGTATGTGTGTGTGTGAGTGGAAAGTACGTCAAATTATCCCATTCATAACCTTAAGATAAAAAGAATGACATTACTACACTACCCGTCATCACGAAAAAGATATATACTACATAATTACTGACATTCAATTCTGAAATTATCGATAGGGAAAAAGTACAATTACGGTAGCCTAACTAAAAACACGTAGACGAGTTCCGTGGGTGCAAAAGTAATCCCAGTGATCTACCTGGTTTAACCCTGTAGACTTATTAAAAATGTTAATGGGTAAACACGACCCCATATACTCATTATGAATCGCTGATGGATACTAAAACTGACTATAAAGCACATAGGGTCCGATATAAACTTTCAGTTATTTATAAAAAAAAAATCAACATAAATTGGTTCGTGTTTACCTACAATTGAAAGCATAGCGGTCTAGGCCTATATATATCGGGTGAGTTCTAACCGCTGCTGAAGCCGCAATACTGATTATAAATTCATTTGATTTTCCTAACTATAACACAGTATAACTTTGCACTGAATTACTGAAAACCTTTATACACGATAGCAAGTTAAGAAAACGGTCCAAATAAAGTTTACAAGGATAAAAACATAACCTTTTACAAATATGTCTGCAGTTTTGTGCGTGCGCGACAGTTTTGTAAAAAACAAAAACAAAAAAAGAGCTATAATTCCAGTACCAAAATACTTAATTAAAACAGACAAAAAAGTAATTACTGAGTACAAAACATAATTGCTTAACGGAAAATAATATCTGACACTGCATGGGGTGTTGCCTTTATACTGTGAAACGCCACACATTCAGCCAATGACAGAAGCAATGCGAGAGGGAATTATTGACTAAACGAAATGTTAAGTCGAGAGGATATAGGTCACTTGAGACATGAATGGGCCAATGACTTATACGTTGTCCGACCTGAGGTTTTCTTCTTGGGGAATGCAATTGCCCATGAAGCTACTACCCCATGCAGGCGAATATGACAGCTTGTCCTGCTCTATGACATTCAGAAGAACACACCGTACGCCTTACTGTGATCTAATCGATGACCCTGTGGCTGACTGCAACTTGTACACAGGAAATCTTACTTACCCTAAGTGACATGGCGTGGTTTTAACCGTGTATTAATCCGTAATCCAGTATAGTAGTGACACCACCCCACACTCCCTCCCACTTACACTACTCGCCATCGCCAGTGTTTACAATCAACTGACGGGGAACAGCAGACGACACCCTCAGAATATTGACGCTGCTGACACCTGGTGGTTGCACCGCGAAACTTCCCCTCTCTGTCTGCAACCACTTTGCTGTTCTCTCAGCCAATCACGGCTCTCCTTACTGGCATTGTCACACGTGTTCGTTTGGCATACAGATGCAATGAGGCGTTTGGTAACATCTGCGCTCGTGGCTTATAAATCTCTTCTTGAATATGTAGCAGCTTCCTTGCATCAGTCATTGCCATTTGATAGTGTTAAGCATTATTCTACTTTCCTACCAATGACATTCTTGCATTATTGTTCTGTAAATTAGTCTTTGCAGTCATTTGCCTTCATTATCCGTGTCTCTCAAATCTCAGTTCCATCCTCTGCAATTATTTTCGTTTCTCAACTACATTCTGTATTTAATCATAGCAGCAAACATATGTTAGCCAAAAGAGGAAGAAAAATGGAAAATAATCATCTTTCAAGAATTATCGAATATTCACCGAGGAGTATCGTCGCTGGGCTGCCTGATTTTCTTCAACAATCAGTTTCGTGTTCCGTGATATTTGACACTGTTTGCACAGGTGGAAAAGTAAATAACACTTGTGGATTTAGGCCACCAGATTCATGCCGGTAGTCCGCATTTCGTAGAAAACGGTAGAAACAATGCCAAACAATTCCTTCCAAACCTTTTCTTTGAAAAGATTTTTTCGCGTGAAGAGACTGGGTCAAAAAAAAAAAGAAAAAATGGTGCCCTTCCGATTTTCAACAGGTATTTTTCGGACTGAGATTGCTAGCCCAACGATATTCGGGGAGTTCATGTGCGGAGTGCGTCTGGCATATCTCTAAGGGATCGCCTTTCCAAGCACTGCCCAAACCCAGTGATGCGAACTTCGCTGGTAGGACGACCAGCAATATAACGAATGTGTTTGATAAGCATGTACCCAAATTATCAGCAATAATGATAAATTATTATTGCTGATAACTTGCCTATATGTTTAGCAAAACAAGCATGACTGTGAAAGGGGCTCAAGATTACCCCGTAGCCTAAGGGTAAAATCCGATGAAGAGCTCGTTTCATCTTTGTCAATCACAGAAGCGTATCAGGATGACGACTAATTACATCTTAAGTCTAGAAAATCAATTTGTGTTCAGAAGTATGCATGTGAGTGTGATATATACATATATATATATATATATATATATATATATATATATATATATATATATATATATATATATATATATATATATATATATTAAAAAAAGAAAGAAGAAGATATATATATATATATATATATATATATATATATATATATATATATATATATATATATATATATATATATATATATATATGTGTGTGTGTGTGTGTGTGTGTGTGTGTGTGTGTGTTTTACAGCTCTGCATTTTCTTAGATTTTGTGATAATTAAATGAAGAATTCACCACTCATAGCTCATCTGTGTTACTCACAGCAAAAGATACTATTATTATCATAAAACTGATCGAGACAACCGTATCGTTTTCTAGTTATCAAATAGAGTGAAAAAGGACCAACAGAAATTTAAAGAAGTTGAACAGGTATGTGGGAAGACACTAAAGGGGACAAATCAAAATCTAGAGGACAGAATTGTTGCAGCAGTACACCAGACGAGACACATTGTAGGTGATACCTCCTAAAAGCGCTCCATAGAATAATGTAGCGTAGCTAACCTTTGACGCGTGCTCATGTACGCACCATACCTTTATTGAGCTTAGTGAAACAATAATATTGCAGTAACTGAAAGCACATTAAAAACTCTCGCCTCTTATTTTATGAAATTAAGGGATTTTTAAGTGCTTAACAGCCTGAAAATTTTAATTGGTTTATGGCATCTGCCTCAGAAAAGTATGTCGCTTACATGAGCATCCCCAGAATGTGTTCATTCGCAGTAGCACAGGGAAAATGAAACTCCGGGTATAAATCTTGACCTGTCTCATCTTTAGTCTAAGACATTTCCAGAGGACTAGGACACAGTGGTAGAAATTTACAATATATATACTCAAGTAGTATTACAAACGGACATACAGACCGCTGGGTAAAAAATATTCACACCTGATAAGTGGGAAAGAGAGGCAGGAGCGGTAAACTTGCTAGCGTTTGAGGTCACTACCCTCTTTGAAAATCTTGTTTATCTATTATTATTATTATTATTATTATTATTATTATTATTATTATTATTATTATTATTATTATTATTATTATTATTATTTCAGTAAAAAATATTATTATTATTATTTCAGTAAAAAGTTAAGTATACCTTAGTTTAACCAGACCACTGAGCTGATTAACAGCTCTCCTAGGGCTGGCCCGAAGGATTAGACTTATTTTACGTGGCTAAGAAACAACTGGTTACCTATCAACGGGACCTACAGATTATTGTGGAGTCCGAACCACATTATACCGAGAAATGAATTTCTATCACCAGAAATAAATTCCTCTAATTCTTCATTGGCTGGCCGGAGACTCGAACTCGGGCCTAGCAGAGTGCTAGTCGAGTAGATGAAACCTATTCACATGGAACAAGAACACATGGGCCATTGACACTGAAGCTTCCAAAGAATGTTGGTTTCAGCCTCCCACCGCAGACTCCACACTGCAGCAGTAACTGATTATGATACAGAGCCAGTGATTTTTCATCGCCCTTGGGGAGACGTGAACCCGAGACATCTGAGTGGTATTCCACGACACTAACCACTATACCAGCAGACCAGCCGACGAGCTCACGCCATTGCTCTGTGCTCGGATAAACTGCCTTCCCTAAAATCTATACATTTTACATATTTCCCTTGAAATAAATAGGTATAATTTATACATTACTTGGATGATATTCATATTCTTACAAAAAGCCTTCCTTTATGAAACTGGATTCTATACTGTTTCTTTCCAGTATAGCCTATTATTAGAATAAACTATCTTTTTAACCCCTGTCTTATTGATGACAATTGTTTTTCAGTAACATTAAAGGAAAATTGCATAGTTCTATTGTGCATTTCTTATAAATCTTTGCGCTGTTTGATTCTCTTTCCTAATTTTCCAGTGTGACCACTTGGAAAGTTGTTACGCGACTTACCTGGGATATAGTGCACACATCCTTTGCTATTGATGGGAGAGGTCTTTTGAAGTGCTTGTGTTATTGTAGTACTGTGTTAAGCGCTACAGTAACTTCAAAGTTCTTAAGGAGATGGGCATCATCTTCGAAATTATTACTGTATGGCAGCACAAACAGGGTTTTTGTGATGTAAGTGTCCCTATTATTATAAAAAGTTCTTTCTGTCGCTCTTACTTCGTTGTCTAATACAAAATCAGGAAATTTTAATTTCGTGTCTGAATTCCTGATCATAATATTTATGTCATCATCAATGTACTCAGTGCTACATCCGGTACGCTTTTAAAAACTGATTTCTCTATTCTAGTGCCTTGGCAGGAATGAAATTGTGCATAGGTAGGTTTTTTGTGCACATTATCTAAACCCCTTACTACTTCTGTATATTAGGCAATCTAAATCAGGTGGGCTCCGTCATTTTCCATTTACAGAGTAAATTTCATTGATGGGGTAAATTCCTTTAATTTACCATCAAAGTGTTTGATCGGTAAATTAAAGCAACATGTTAGACACCTTAAACACTATGCCACTCACGTCTGTCTTGCAGGCACTATCTAGTGCACGGATATTATGGCTCTGTCCTTCACTACTTCACTCAGACTGTCTACTCAACCCTTTCTGTGCCTTTCTACTATCTGCCTAACATCTCTGACCTGTACTTTTTCCATCAACCTACCATCCTCCGCTCTTCCCGCGTTATCATACCACCTCTATACATCCATCTTTTCACCTACAATAACCTTTTTACCGCTTCTGGGTATCACCAAGTTTTCCACTCCTTCAATTCTTATTACACCACATTTACTGTGGAAACGGTTCACCTCAACAACTTCAACCTTCATAGATTCCTACCTTGTCTTCCACAGACATTCAGATTCTCTTCCCAACCTTCAGCATTTTCTTGCTTCTCGTATTCTTTATCACACCTCTTCTCTCCTTAACACCATCCGTCATATGGTCCAAAACACGTGTACAAATTAAGTGCATCCATCCTTCCACCATCCATATTACCATCCACTGCTCCATCTTCCTAGTTTCCATTTGTCCCCCAAACCTTAACCTTGCTCAGATTTACACTCAACTTCTCCTGCAAACATACACTAGTGTCTTCAGTATCTCTTCGATCTTCCCATATATATAGTCTGTATAATCTGCAAACATCAACCATTTCAACCCCTTAAGTATCCTTCCTTGTCCCATAAGTTGCGCCTACTCGTAATGTCTTTTCACTGACTTCTCATATTACTCCATCCGCAAAGATATTTAATTATACGTTTAACGAGCTTGTTGGCGCTCTGTCTCCCCTACCCTCCCGATCCCCTACCTAACCTGACCCCACCCGTGGCGGACAAACAGGTTTGGAGGAGGAGGATGGATGTCTCCCCTACCCTCTCGTTACCCTACCTACCCCACACACGCCTGGGATGGACAAACCGGTTCGCAGGGGGTGGGTGGCTGTGTCATGTCTCCCCTATCGTCACCTGGGGGAGGACAAACAAGAAAAGATCCACTCGGATGTTAGTATTGTAGATTGATTGCTCTGAGCTATTTATTTCCTCTCCCATACATCCGCAACACCGTCCCATGGTCTACATCGATCCTGTCAGGGGCTTCTTCCTGGTCCACGGTCACCACATGTAGTTGTTTCCCTTTATTTTGCAACTTGTCACCTGGCTGTTTTGTAACAAACACATGCTTGATCAACATACCCTCTTCCTTGGCTCAACACAAACTGTTCTTTCCATATCATTCTCTCTGTTTTATTATATAAATGTATATAATTAAATATATATAATATATATATGTATATATATTATATATATACGGTATTAATTATATATATATATAATATATAATTAATATACATATATAATATATGTATATTTTGCTATTTGGGTATTTTTCTCTCTTATGCAATTTCTTTCGAAGTTAATGACATCGTTCACATATAATATCTTTTAATCAACTTTGAATTGGTCTTTACTTCTTTTTCACTTCAGGCAAGCCTCTCAGGAATAAGGAAAAATTACTCAAGATTCTTTTCATTTAATTTTCCTAGTCGATGGACGATTCCCTCTCTCATTGTCGACGTCTTTAGGACTAAATTACAAACTGATATTCAAGGTTTTTATTATTGCATGTGGTCTTTTGAGTCTTAAACATGACGTCATTGGGGTGTTAAATTTCTATTGGTGGGCGGGTCTCATTCTCTCGTTGGTGGTCTGGGCGGCAAAGGGCAAAGGGCGTGAATCCCATCTCTGGCCGATAGTCTTGATCTGCTTCGTTGTCGGTAGTCGTGTCCGGGGGTGTTCTGTCGTTTGTCTCCCTTCGGATTCTCACGGATGTCCTGTGGTTCCCTTGGGGAAGGGAGGATGAAGTCTGTGTTCAACTGTATGTTTAACACAGGCCGATGTTGATTTATACTCACAGCTTCTGCTACTTGCAATTTATGGAACTGGGCTTCTCTATGCACGATCTCTGTGCTTTCTAATAATTAATCATTCTAGTATCGGTTTATGGTCGTTGTCGTCTACATAGTTTCGAAATATTGCCCCATGGTTGCGGTGAGCTTGCAATTGCCTGTGTAGAGTGGTAGTGGTGCGACCTGTGTAGAAATTGCTGAGGGCTTGATATGCCCCTCCGCCACATTCAATTTTGTATACTACATTGGTCGACTCCCACATCTCTCTACGTACGGGGTCCGTGCTATTTTGCATTACAAGGGTGCTGACTAGGTGCGGGCGGCTGTAGACACATAAGGAAATATTCTCGTCAGGATTCGTAGGTGTGGTACCGCTGGTAATGATAAAGGATGGGGTCAAGGCCATGGAGTACGACACCTACAAATCCTGATAGTGCAGCAGATAATTGCATATTTCATAAGAATCGTTCAGATAGTGAAACAAGCATGAAATTTTGCACAAGTGCTCTTTAAAGTTCCCTCTATCAGAAAAGGGCGCTGGCCACGCACAAAATTTAATATGGCGGCCAAATTCCAAGATGGCAGCCAGTATCGACAATTTTGGCTAATTTTTTCACTAGAATGGCATGTATTTGCTTCTAGCAATATGGTAAAAGCTCTTCCATACTATTTCTTGTGAATATTATGTTTCTGTAGCTTCCCAGTACAGTTTACCTTTAAATATGGGGCTATATGGCTGCCAAGAAAAGTAGAAACAATAATTATAATGAGAAATAATGCCCGTTCAACAATTATCGTTTTAAGCATGGATCTTGGTTTCTGTGGTTTTAGATCTAATGAGGCCATCTCTTTCGAATAACTCATCAATTTGAAGGAAAATTAATAAATGTAAAAGAGTATGTCTGCACACAACCAGGGCACACTGGTGACATCACTGCTGTGTAACTCAGCATGGGGTTCAGTGCCAGCTAATCCAGCTTTACTAATCCTGTAGTCTTAGACTAGTAGTTTGTAGTATAGTTTTAGTTTAGTGTCCCAAATGCTTTCTAACAGCCCCAGACCAGCTATAGTTAGATAGCCGCACCTGAATAGACAGGATGTGCCAGCTGGGAGAGCCGAGCCAAGGGTATGGGGGCTGTACATGATGGTTCATGTACTTACCCGGATGGTGTACAGATGGGACTTAAATGGCACTGGATGAATGATCGGGCTAGGTGTAGGAGACCGAACCTAGTTGAATCCCATACAGGAATGTGTGCTTTGTTTAAGGTGGTAAAGGATAACCCTCGGCCTTAATCAAAAAGTGAAATCATGGCAGAATGTGATCCAATCAATATTGAGCAGTAGAAAAACAAACTGGAGTTTGTGTTGTCTTTGTCAGAAGGACAAAGAGGTGAGCATGACATCACCTCCAAGTCATCATGTCCTAGACCATGATGGGTACACAATGCTGGCAGGAACATTCCCATGTTCAGTGAAATTAATGAAATGCCACTGATAATGGATCCAGCAAGGCTGGATGAAGGTGATGGCATTAGAGGCCACTCTCAGGAAAAAATGCAGCAAAATACCATGTGAACTGTTGCTTGTTGTTTAACAACACTAAACTGGACCGTGCAAAGCGACAATCAATGACCAACAATAATACAAACTATGCTCGTTGGCTGCCTATTCACCTCAGGGACATGCTTACCCTAGAGAGTTTGCAGAGTTGCACAAGGAGTTCAAGGCTGGCAATTTGTCTGTGCACAAGACCAGTCGCCAGTTCTCAGCAATGGCTCTTGACCAAGCTCATGAGCAGATCAATGCCTTTATAAAGGCTGATGGCGGAGCCATTGGGCTGACTGAAGATCCGTCAGCACTCAGAAGATGGATGGTGGCTGGCCCAGAGATCATCCGCTTGGTGTCTGCATACGAAACAGAGGTTCAAAGTAAGGAGTCTAATGAGCAGACAACACACCATGAACAAACACCTCATGCAGAAGACATTCTTGGAGAGAGTCAGCAAGCTGTCATTGGCTTTGCAACACTTGGGAAGTCCTTTTCAGGAAGAGAGCCAGGATCTGTATTCCATTGACAACAAAGACATTGCCCACCCCAGCTCAGCAGAACTTCTACAGACACACCTTGACAGAGGCCGCACTAAATTTCAGAAGTTTTCAGACTCTTTGGCAAACAATGCAGTCTCCTTCTATGAGCCGATAAAGAAGAACAGAACTGACTTCTTCAGGCAGAAGCTGCTCCTGTAGAACAGTCAAGCAGAAACTTCTGAAGGAGGATTGCCAGCTTTTCTCAAAGCTATTTATATCCTGTCAGAGCCGTGAATGTGATCTGCAGGAATTCTTCAGCACTGAGAATCAAACATTCCCAGCTTCCCTTAGTGAGGGTGGTAGGCTGTACACATGTCAGAAGTCTCAGCTGACCTCGGTCCTGGAGAGTCATGTTACACTAGAGACAAAGAACCAAAGACTGATGTCCTCATTGTAGATGGATCAGCTTTGGTCCATGCGCTGCCACCAAAGAAAGGAAAGACCTTTGAGGGCTATGCACTTTGCGACTTCTTGCCTGTGATACAATCCTATAGCAGCAAGTACACATCATCACATCTTGTATTTGATGTATACACAATACATCCAGCCTCAAAGCTGAGACCAGGCTCCAACGTGGTCCAAGTAGGAAGGCGCAAGGTGACAGACAAGAACACAATTCCATCCAACTGGCGCAATTTCCTAAGACACGATGCCAACAAGACAGAGTTGTTCCAGTTCTGGCAGACAAAGTTGCCCAGATGTCTCTGCCACAAATGTTGTCATTGCCACGAAAGGGTCTGCTGTCCTCAGCACTCATGAGGCTAGTCTTCAGGGACTGGAAAAGTGCTCTCATGAGGAAGCTGACACCCGCATCTTTCTCCATGCCAAATATGCCACAGAACATGGAGCCAAGACCATCACGGTTAAAGCAAATGACACAGATGTTCTTGTCGTTGCAGTCAGTGCTTTCTCCACTCTCCACAATCTAGGGCTAGAGAAGCTATGGGTGGCATTTGGCCAAGGCCAGAGCCTGCGCTGGATTGCTGTGCATGACCTGTGCAACTCTCTGGGCCAGGAGAAGGTGAATGGCATGCTCTTCTTCCATGCGTTCACAGGCTGTGATACAGTGTCAGCCTTCTGGAGCAAGGGCAAGAAGACCGCCTGGCAGACATGGAACATCTTTCCAGAGGCCTCCACTGTGTTCTCCAAACTGAGTCACTACCCTCTCAGAGTGGAAGAGAGTGACCTGAAAGGTCCTGGAGAGGTTTGTCATACTTATGTATGAAAGATCCAGCACTGCTGGCACTGTGGATGAGGCTAGACTTGATATGTTTGCCAGAAAACAAAGGGCATATGAGGCCATTCCACCAACCAGGAGCTCCTCCAACACACCAAGCGTGCTGCGTACCAGGCTGGTTGTGTGTGGGGCAGGCCACCCAGTGTCAGCCACAGCCAGAGAACCCTGCTGAGTGGGGATGGCAAAAGTCTGGTGAAGCATGGCAAGTCCTCTGGACAACCAACTCGCCCTTAGCCAAGAGTTGCCAACAGCTTACCAAATGTGGATGCAAAGCAGGCTGTCGGGAAAGGTGCAAGTGCTACAAGCTGGGTCTTCCCTGCACAGCTCTGTGCACTTGCAAATGTGAAGTCTAGATAAATATTGCCCTCTCTTCAGTAGATAATCTAGCTTGAGCATCCAGCGTGTCATGCTATGCCTACCTTCTTATCCTCGAATTTTTTCAAAGGTGTAGGTTGAGAGACCTATACATAGATTGGTTGCGTTTAGTCCGTATTTCTCTTCTTTTCTTTTTATGGTTACAGTCTTAGACACAATGTTGTATGTGACCATGCCATTACTATTTCAGTTGAAAATAGCATATTAGTTAAACTGTCTGATCACATGAATATACCATTAAATAAAAACAGTTGGTCTCTATGTCTGCTAAGCGCTGTGGATAGAAAAAAAACTTTTATGGCAACCATTTTGTACGCCATCTTAGTTACAATTCATTTAGTAAGGGTTTTCAATAAAATGTGTGGTATGGAACATTTTTATAACCTAAAAGTCAGGTTTAAAAAAAAAAAACTGGCATATTCCATCAATAGATGCTCCCAAACCAGTGAATCTCAACATAGATGGCGGCCATTTTGAAAAATAGCCGCCATCTTGGATTTTCAGGTGGCCAGCGCCC
This sequence comes from Macrobrachium rosenbergii, assembly GCF_040412425.1. Classification (NCBI taxonomy): domain Eukaryota; kingdom Metazoa; phylum Arthropoda; class Malacostraca; order Decapoda; family Palaemonidae; genus Macrobrachium; species Macrobrachium rosenbergii. The sequence goes on along the minus strand of NC_089753.1, from coordinate 6,916,427 downwards.
TTTTCTAAGAGAGGCGTAGTCTTAGGAATGTTTGTGCCAAATTTCATGCTTGTTTCACTATCTGAACGATTTTACAGCAATCTGCTGCACTATGATGAGAGATGTGGGAATCGACCAACATAGTATACAAATATAAATGAACAGAAGGGACATGTCAAGCCTTCAGCAATTACCACTTAGGTCGCACCACTACCACTTTATGCAGGCGACTGCAAGCACACCACAAGCAAAGGGCAATATTTCAACACTACACAGACTACGACCGTAAACCGACACTAGAAGAATTATTAGAAAGCACAGAGGTCGAGAAAAAGAAGCCCAGGTCTACAGATTACAAATAACAGGAGCTGTGAATATAAATCGACAACGCCCTCCATTAAACATACAGAGTAACATGAATTTCATCCTCCCTTCTTCAAGGAAATCAAAGGACATCCGTGAGAATCTGAAGGGAGACACAAGCGACAGAACACCACTGGACACGAATACCGACAACGAAGAAAATCAAGACTATCGGTCAGAGACGGGAATCACGCCCTTGTCCACGCCATTTACAGCAAGTTGCTGCATAGGACGCGCCCTACAGAGCAACAGGAATGCCCACGCTGTCGCCCAGACCACCAGCAAGAGAATGAGACCCGTCCAACCAATAGAAATTCAGCAGCCAATGACGTCATGTTTAAAATTCAAAAGTCTGCATGCAGTAAGAAAACCCTGAATGTTATCTGTAATTTAGTCCTGAAGACCACCAATGAGCGAGGAAACAGTCCGTCAAACAGAAAAAGTAAACGGAAAGAATCTCGAATAATTTTTCGTTATTCCTGAGAAGCTTGCCTGAGGACAGAAGGAAGTATAGATTGATTTCATAGTGTTGATAAAAAGATAGTTGCAAACAATGCCATTTACTTCAATAGATATATATTTAAATATATGTCTATATATATAATACACACACACATACACATATACATATATATATATATATATATATATATATATATATATATATATATATATATACCTAAATATCTATATATTATTATATAATGGCATTTTATATATACTTATTTAATATATATATATATATATATATATATATATATATATATATATATATATATATATATATATATATATATATATATACACATTTTGATAGTAGTATAGTAAAGATGATTTTCATCAGTAAGTAACAACAGACAATTTAGAGATTATATATATGATAGTCTCATCAGTGTATATAAACTTATATATCTAAATATATAGACCCAACTAAAATTAAATAAAAATTAAATTGATTATCATAATATAAGACAATAAAATATATCTAAACTATCTATCCATATATATATAGATAGATAGATATATAAGCAATAATATATATAGATAGATAGATATATATAGATAGATAGATAGATAGATAGATAGATAGACAGATAGATAGATATGATGTGTATATACACTCAATTTAGATTTGATAAAAACATTGGGCAATCTATAAAACAGACAATGAAACTGATAAAAAAGCATTGAGGATGAAACTAATAACTTTCTGTGTACATCAATTTGAATTAAAAAATGAAAGATATTCAGCAGAAATGTGTGACATTACCCACAGATAAAGCTAACAGTAATTTTGGAGTTGTATGTGAAAAATGTTTGCCTCAGTTTTAATCTCAGCAATAAAATCTAGTAACTACTTTGAGAGATATAATACTGATCTAGAAATGTTAATAAATCATTTATAGGCATGCTTAAGAGATATAATGCAGTACATTCATATGATTTACCTTTCATGTGTACCTCACCTACATTTTTATGAGTCCTACTAAAATTAGATGTATGAAAAACATTTAGGATGATGTTATATTTCGTTTTTTTGCTAAGCATTTTTTCTTGGGAGATATTCTGGGCAAATGTAAATGGAAACAGTGCCTATGTATTCAGTGAGTCAGTGCTGACAAAGACCTGGTGTCAGTCTGGCTTCTCATGGAGGCAAGGGGGCATCGTGCCCTGGGTGATCCGTTGGCTATGCCACCGGAAGTCATCAAGTTCCGGTTAGAGCGTTCGTTCGTTCGCTTTCATGGGCGTGTCATAGAAAGTGTGAATAATTTAATTTGAGCACAGGTTAGACATTTCAGAATTATATCCCATTGTGCTCAGATCCGCTTCCCCGGAAGACTGTGACTGCCTGTGAGGTGAGCTGAAACTTTATTTTCAAAAAACCTGAATGGGTTTGAATATCTTTGTTTAACATGTACTGAATCTTTCCACTGGTTACCATGCTGAATATCTTTTTCCCCATTTATTTTTATCTGCTCTCTCTCTCTCTTCGATTTTGCCATGTTTAATTTTGAGCATTTCTTTTGGGGTTGATAACGTGGAAAAACATCCCACATTTATTTTTCTCTGTGCCTGTCTTTCAAAGTTGTGTTTTTCCCGTTGTTTCCTCAGATGTATTGAATAGAGGCCAATATAAATGGAGGGGAATGTGGCTTATCATAGCTACGGTTCTGTTTGACTTATTTTGACTCTTTTGTTGCAAAGACTCAACTGGTGGACGTTGATAGCACTATGTTATATTACTTAATTGGTTAACTGGGTTAACAATTCTGGGAAGCAGATATTCCCATTTCATTCCTATTTTGATTCCAATCCATTTACCATGTTAGACTACTGAATAAACTATATTTTTGCTGACGTGTTTTGCTGTTCTTCCTTGGTTCAGTTCAGTTAGAGAAGAGAGGATAGAGAGAGAGAGAGAGAGAGAGAGAGAGAGTATGAGAATGCCTTATACAGTGCGCAGGCTGGCCATTGCTACCTCGGTATCTTTGAGATATAAGTTTATTATGACATTGATCTTATAACAGATGTGGAAGAAGGTTATGACCCTATCTGACCTCGTATAATAGGATATAATATATATAATGAGCTCCGTAAATTGTAATTATAAAGATATTAATATTATGCTTAATTTAATTTTGGATAGACTTTATATAACTGATAACACAGGAAACAATAATTGGGTCATTAAAAATAATGGCAAAATATTAGAATTCATTCAGTCGCGTAACAATAATCCCAAAGGTCCTGGTAATTCTATGCTTTCTTATTTGGATTTTAGTACCCTGTATACTGCGTTACCTAATGATGATCTTATTAAATGCATTGTTGCCATGTATACTAAAAAATGTAATGACTAAAATTTATAAATATATTAGAAAAATGACAAAGTTACCATTCATAAAATTGCCTTTGTTAAAATACTAAAGTTCTATATTAACAATAACTATGTTACAGTATTAAATTTGATAATAGAATTCAAACACAAAAAACAGGTATCCCTAAGAGTGTGAATTATGGCTTGAACTTTGTAAGTTCATATTTACATTGCTATGATTCTAAATTCTTACAAATTAACCCCTTAGAAGGCAGACTTGGAGATAAAAGTATGTAAATGTATAGACTGATTGATTATGAAATTTAGGTCTTGAAGACCAAGCGCCGGAACCCATCGGGATTATTCAGCGCAGCGATGAAGATGAAATGTATAAATTAATGATGTGACTGATAATGAAAAGGTGAATGATATGCATACTGTACTAGTAAAATTCAGTGTTAAAATATGAATGTAAAAAATGAAGAATGATATTAGATAAATACCATAAAAAATAAATATATATAAGAATTTTATATTTCAAATATATACTTAATATATAAAATAAATATGACAAATCTTTAATAAATAAACTAAATTATATCTCATAAAAAAGATCAAATTCTCTCAGATAACCCATAAGGTTATCTACCTCAACATCATCAATCAAAATTTCTAAAACAGTCTTCCCCGCTAATAAGTACTTTGCCTATAAAGATTAAATCTAGGAGAAAGCGCACCAGCATGTGCTCAACGGATCTCCTGCCACCACAGTTGGGCACTGGCTCCTCTAAAAATAAAATGAAGCGGGTATGGACATCCTAAGCCGTGTTAGATGATCTCGATTCTTCAGTTATGCTCCAAAAATCAATATTTTCCTAATATTTCTGTACTCAATTTGTGGATAAAATGAAGGAAGTCCACCTCTGCTGCCATTTTTGTACAAATGTATCTCTGATAACTGGACGAAATCCAACTGGGAAATTTCATCTTGCAGCATCCTTTGCTTTCTCTCAGCCGGTTCGTTCCCTTCTAGACCAACAAGGAATCCAACAAAACAGGAACTGATTTGTGGTGAACAGAAAGATAAAAAAGCCATTCCTGAGCCTTTTGAATTAAGGGATGGGTAGGGTTAAACTTCTTTAGGGCTTCTAAAACACTCCTGAGTCACTATATATTACTGTGGATCTAAATTACTTAACAGGTGCAAGATTTAAAGCATCAAATATGACTGTTGCTTCAGCGGTGAATATGGATGAGGAGTCTGGTAACTTTTTTATATGTGACTCCCCATCACACACCACTGCACATCCTACTCCATCTTCTGATTTTGATCCGTCAGTATAGATTTTCCTGTCATTTATATGCCTCTCATCATGCTCCAAAAACTTGTTTCTGACTTCTTCCGGACGACCTTTCTTCCTTATCTCTTCACTGCTGGAATAAACCATGGAGGGATAGTAGGATGTTTCACCTGTAGGATCTTCTGCGTTTTTATGCTTTCATCCTCCAGTTCAGCCAGCTGTCTGATTTGAAATGGTATTGAAGATCTAGATCCAAAAAGCCTTGAGTCACACTGTTTTAAGATCTCAAAAGAAGGATTCTCCTTTGAGCTTTTCAGCCGCATGGTGTGTCTCAGACCTAGCTCATGCCTCTGTCATTGAATACTAGAGATAAATCATGCTAATTCAATATATCCCAGAGTACTGAAAGCTTTCATTACTAATAATGACCCTTGCAAAACATAATCCTTCTTAGATACTGATATCAAAATTATTTATAATGTTTCTGAATAATTTTTAAGATGAAATAAGAGATTTTAATTTCGAAACATTAGAACTGCCCTAGGGAGTCATATCATCGCAATTTTCCAGATATGCAAATATTTGCATGGTTGTTCAATATTTTATTTATAACTGTCAGCTTCTTACTAATAAGCTGAATGATGATATATTTCTAACAAGGTTGCTGAAAAAACTTACAAATAAATTACCGGACTTCAGAAATCTCCTACCATCTATAATTTCAATAATAAGTTAGTGTGATTAAGTTTTCTAATATCTAAAGTTTATTATTCTATAATTTTATATAAGACTGTAAATGTAAATATACATATATGTGTATTATATATATATATATATATATATATATATATATATATATATATATATATATATATATATATATATATATATATATATATATATATATATATATATATATATATATATATATATATATGTATACATACAAAATATATAAAATATATAAAATATATATATATATATATATATATATATATATATATATATATATATATATATATATGTATACTGTACATACAGTATATAATATATATACATATATATATATATATATATATATATATATATATATATATATATATATGTGTGTGTGTGTGTGTGTGTGTGAGTGTGTGTGTGAGTGAGTGTGTGTGTACTAATGTGAATCCAGAACCACTAAAAAAGATAACTGAAGACTCTAGAAAGGTCTGACTAGTGACTGCCAAAACCTAGATTCACGACTATGGTAAGCTTCTCAGGTAATATCACAACTGAGGAGGTAGCAAAGATGGTATGTTCAAAGACTGGAAAATAGACAGGGTTTTCATAGACTGAGGCGGTCTGGGTGCATGGTGAGAACAGGAGAGCAGCAGTTAGCTAACAAACTGCATGATAGGCAAGTAGCTGGACGTCTGTGGGCGAGAAGACATTGAAAAGCACGAAGAAAGGACAAAAATGTAGAAGTGGACTAGAAAATCCACAAGACAGAACAAGTGGTGAAAACTCATGTATGAATCCCTTAATAAAACTTTAATTAAAACAATGAAGAATCATGATAATAATGAATTAAAAGTGCTTTACAGGCAGATTCTGTCTCGAGGATATTGCTCGCTCATAACTTAATCAAAACTCTAATAATTCTTCTACCTTCTCATATAATTTTCTGATTCCCTGTTGTTCACCTAATTCTACCAACTTTGTTTATTCTTCAACCGTCTTACCACATGATATAATGCTGGATTATCATCTCAACCTCATCCTAAGGTTCTGTATCTAGGGGACTTCAATAGAGGTACTCAGTTCCATCCGCACTAATGTGGTAAGAAATGAGATGCTTCTTCTCTCATCAAAGACCATGAATCCAACATACTACATCTTTTTTTTACTTCAGACCCCTCTAATTATTTGCATCAATTTTCTTTCCCTCTCAGACCTTTTGATTACTCTTTTAGTTCAGTACTTTAACGTTTAGATTCTGAACGCTAGCTGGTGACTGCAACAAATAATCATCACTGTTCTGAGACACCTTGGAGCAATGTCTTCCTTTACTCCTTGTTACAGAATTGGCTATCAGCATGATCCAAAGTACTGTAAATGTATTTCTTCTGTTGTTGATAACAGTTTCTTTGCTGCTATGTGAGACATTTTACGAACAGATAACTTTTAATTTTGCTTATATTCCATTACTGGGTGTATTTTGGTCTCACCTGTACTAATGGTCCATTAGTAGCAATAGCACCGGGCATTTACTTGAAGATATGTCATTTCTAAAAGACTCAAGCCCTTACTGTTCCTTTTTCCTTGCTACCCACTTAATCGAGTTAGATGATGCTATATAAAAATTTTGCATTAGCAAAGTCAATCGTTCAGTCCCTGCAACAACAATACATATACAAAATATTATATGGACCTTGAAATAATTAAAGATACCCAGACAAATCATCTAATGATAACTGTTAAGACAAAAAATCCTTGTAAAGCATAGGTTATTTTCCAAGTGTGACCTGCTTATCCGGTTGGCCCGCCTGTGAACGAGTACTTCCATCCTCATCCTCTTGGAGTCAAAAAACAGGACAGGACGGAAATGGTCACCCTATTGCATTATCCTGAAGTCTTGTATGGATGTCACTCTTTGAGTTGATGGTAAGCAATTGTAGTTTGACTTTGACTTTTCAAGTACATGGATTATTTGGTTTCTATACATCATTTTTGCGAATCATTGGAGAGTGCCTTGTCTTGTATAATGTTTCCTTTGCTTGATAGTCTAAATACAGTAGGCAGTCTTCAGGTTACGTAGGGGGTTCCGTTCCTGAAGAATGACGTAATCCGCAAAACGATGTAAGCCGGAACACAGTATTAAAAAATGGCTACAAATGAGAAATAAAGTGATGAAAGACTTACCTTTAAACCTTTGGTTGTCTTGAAAACTTCCCAGTTGATTTACCTTGCTTCTGGGGAGGTGTTGAATTTCCTCCAAAAATGTACAAATATTCTTTTGTCGCCGTAAGACTGAAATGACGTAACCCTGGAACATCCTCTGTAACCTGGAACAGATTCTTTATGAATATATTTGAAAAGCGCCATATACTCGGAACGACGTACGCCATGGCCGATGTAAGCCAGGGACTGCCTGTATTAGTAATTCCTTACTGGTCAGCTGCCCTCCTAACCTTGCACTACTAAGATTAACAGACACCTGTATAAAAATAACTCGCCTTTTGTACAATTTTGGGACTAAGTGACAGGGAAATATATACTGTTGTCACTTAACATTCATGAGGCCCCAAAGCCATGGCCCTCTTACTTAACTAGGGTAGACTACTTTTCATTATGCAATGTTTGTGTTGATATTCACTTGTTCACACTGTAGTCCATCAAATGCTTCAAGAACACTAGGCACCAGAAAACCAATAGATTTTGGGCAATATCATTTTAGAGAGGATATTGAAAATGTTAATCATGTACAGTATACCACAAAAGGTTGATGTCACAGATAACTTCATTTTCAAATGAGTGAGACTATATCGTAGTAACGTTGATCGCTACAGCTTTTTACCCTGTATTTGAAATGCTTTTGCTCTAACAAATGTGCAGTAATAACAAACCAACAGTAAAATTACATCTGGATTCTGAGTCGAGCCCACTATTGGTGCCACTTTCCAAAAATGTTTGTGAATTGGTGAGTTATAGTTGCTTAAACCTTTTTTTACATTCCAGTGACATCAAATATTATCATTTGTAGACAAATTTTCTCAAACTTCAGCGGCATTTCAAATTTTTTATTTTTGCCGTTTTCCAGTTCTGCACATAATAAAGCACTATGTGTACAAGTATTCAGCTTCAAAATTATGCCAAAACTATCTTTATATCATGAAAAGTAAATTCACAGGAAGCAACAGAGGACAAGAACTACTGTGTCCATGATCGGCTTGGAGTGTGTTTTGCCAAGGATGAATTTTGAGACTCAAACTACAAAAAGGGCTCTGCACCCCAAAGAATAACATTACTACACTAAGTGCTGGACCAATAGGGTTTATGGAGAAACTATGTAAGATGTACAGCACTTCAAAAAAAGATGAACAGTTAAGTTGGACATCTAAAGAGAACAGATGAAAAGTAAAAGATGTTAAGATAAACCCCGACACAAGTACCAAAAAATATATATGGCATTTGGCCAAACAAATGGAAAAGGTTTAAAATTTGAGAAATTTACAATAAGTATTAGAGGGAAAACTGTGAGCTCCATTGTCAATGGAACAAAACATTTACCATCACTAGTTCCCACGTAGGGATACTGCCTGGTGTTTTTCGCGGCATACTCAGGTCAGTCATAAGGGTTCCCTCCAACCTTCTTATGAGCAAATTGCTAAAAAATCCAACTCCCATGCGTGAATAAATTCCTCAGGTCAGCACTATGAGCCTGGAAATGTCATTAGTGTATTCAAAAACCACAGAGAAATCGAGAAGTTATAGACCTCTGTCACTAACACAAATTCATATGTGCCATATCTAATAAAACTGACTAGTATACAGTGTCACGTTAAGTGATGGTTTTGCGGGAACTGCTGGTTCACCGCTCGTTCCCTTTTGTGGATTGCTGCCTCCTTACCTTCAAGTTTTTTTTTGTTTTGATGTTCTCGTCGGTGAGCTGCCGTTTTTCTTTCGTCAGTCGGGTCTGGTAGGGCAGCGAAAGTAGCGGCAGTGGCAGCGGCAGCAGGCAGTTTTTGGAGTCGACGTTGGTCGAGTTTATGAGCAGCAAATTGGAGCACGCCTACGAAATGGAGCACGACGTAGAGGTGGAGTGTGACCATGAGTAGTCGTGTGACCACGAGCTGCTCATCTTTGATGACAGCGTGAGGCTGTCCTGACCTTGGAGGAAAGATTAGGGATATTCTACCTCTATGGTCCTGACGTCTCCATCGGGGTATTCTGGTTGGTGGGTTCTTGTCCCTGTTGCGCAGCTGAGGGCTGTCTTGGTGCCCCGATGGAGGACGTATGTTTGGTATTTTTTTCTGCCTGCTGTTGTTTATTTTTGCCTTTTTTTTTAAGCTACTTTTTGTTTATGAAGTTAATTGTTTATTTATCTTGATTTTGTTTAGTGCTGCCTTTTGGTTTTTTTTGTACTTATGGTTTTTATCTTTTTACCAGACCTGACTCACTTGTAAATACTTGCCTTAATAAATTAATATTAAGCTTACTTTATTGTTTTTGTTGTTTTCTCCTCCTTTGTTTGTTGCATCTGCCGTCAGTCATGACAGCCCCGTCCTGAGTATGTTAAAGAACCTGCATAACGGCCCATTCGGGTCGTTACAACAGTATTCTATATATTGATGAATAATCAAAAAAATCCTAGTACATTATAATTAATCAATGAGCTTCAATTCAGTCACAATGTCAAATCATAAAGAATATGAATAACTTCAATTTTTCTTGGTAGAGACCAATATAAAATACAGCAACTAATACCCCTAAAACCAAAGCATATAAAAATGTGTGAAGGAAAAACAATTATGCCAGTGTAGGTACTACAGACACACATTACCTGGTAAAAGTGACCAGTGGATTATATATATATACATAATATGAATAACTTCAATTTTTTCTGGATAGAGGCCAATATAAAATACAGCAACTATTGCCCCCAAGACCAAAGCATATAAAAATGTGTGAAGGAAAAACAATTATGCCAGTATAGGTATTACAGACACATATTACCTGGTAAAAGTGACCAGTGGATTATATATATACATGTTAAAGAACTAATGAAAAAGACCTTGAAACTTTTAAAGCAGTGTTACCCTTACTGTACTGTTAAAAAGGTCACTAAAAGGCTCAATACCAAACACCTAAAGTCTTTATTTATCACTTGATTTTTGCATTGTAATTTGAGCTTTTAAGTCATACAGTATACAGAGCATTGCCAGCTTTTATACATAATCATTGCTTAGCTCCATACAAAGCTGTGTGAGCAACTGAAGACCAACTCTTAATGAGAGCTGTTTGCAAAACTGACTGTCATCCTCCCTTGGCACAGAATCACCCTGACAGTTACCATCCTTCTTTGTAATAGCTCACCTTTTGGAACAAGCCAGGTTTCTAATTTCACATATAACCTCCCATCGAAGCTCCTCACTACATGTGATAAAATTTAAAATCAAAACAAAGTGAGTTGCAAAATTAAACACTGAAAACAAGCCAAAGTAAAGCAATACTCTAATGATAGAACATGAGATTTCAACTGACACTACATCTGCTACTTCTGAAGATAAAAGAACCTCACAAATATGCCAAGATTTCTAATATCCTTGGAGGGTACAATGTACAGTTCTAGTACTATAAAACAGCAACCATGGGGATAAAAGTAATGCACTGTAATATTAGCAGCAAGTACCCAATTAACCAAAATAATTATGATGATTATTATGTGCGCACAGCAAATCTTTAAGGAACAGAACTGGTTATTTTAAAGGTCTTTACTTACGAGAGCTTGGGGCTGAATACCGATTCTCCGTCATTATCAATAATATAAGTTGACGGAACTTGACTTTACACTGAGTCAACAAAGAAAAAGTTGGTATACTCCAGTATGTAAGCATGTTGATATCAGCTTCACCATTAAAAATTATCAGAATTAATATGTCAGTGTCAAGGATTATTTATCAATCATGTTGACTGGAATTGGAAATGGAATATAAGATTTATGCCCAAGGCCAAGCACTGGTACCTATGAGGTCATTCAACGCTGAAAGGAACACAGAGTAAAGAAGGCTTTAAAGGTGTAACAGGAGGAAAACCTCACAGTTGCATTATGAAACAAGTGTTGGGAGAAGGTGGAAATTAAGATGGAAGAAAGGGAATATGAATGGAAGTACAGTAACAGGAATAAAAGGGGTGACAGCTAGTAGCCAAAGGGACAATGCAAAGAACCTTAAGTAACGCCTGCAGTGCACCATGTGAGGTGCGCCGATGGCACTACCCGCTTATGGAGCAGTCTTTTTAATGTCTTCATTGTGCAATAAACTCTGAAGAAAAACCTTCTTTGCAGCATCTCTTCAGTCCCAGCTGGATCTAAGGGATTAATGTGTAAGTAGCAGTAATCATCAAAAACTGGGCCAAGAATTACATTCATATCAGTTATGATTTTATCTGTGCACAAAACACAGGACCTAATGCAGTACAGGAAATGCGTTTTACCATTCCATCCCTATCTTCTGAAATGGAACAAGTCTTTATTTCGGTTCTTGAAAAAGTACCAAAGGTTTTAGTAATAAATCCTGCCTCTTCCTCATTAATATTACTGTATTTTGTCTTGTTTTAAATCCATTCTATTCCCATTTAGGTAACTATTTAGAAACTTCACTCCTCATCTTCTCACATTCCTTGGAACTACCAAATGAATCTAGAATTCAGCTTTTTAAATGTATGATGACACCACTGAGGCAGCACTACAAACCCTCTTAAGACTGGTCTCAGTGGCTAAAATTTGCATTAATAGATGAAATACCAGGAAGAGATATGAAAATTGTTGTCTGTGACATGAATGCAAAAGTTGGTATGAACACTGAAGGTAAGGAAGTCCTGGGAGAGACTGCAAATGAAAATGGGATGCAATTTATTAGTTTTATGCTTCAGTTAATTTGCTAATGGGAGGTACTCTTTTCCAACAAATGGACGTCCGTATATAAACTTGGCCATCTCCAGATGGCAGTCACAGAAACCAAGTAGATTACTAGATTACTACTGTTAACCAAGAGAAAAAGAACTTTCAGGAACGTTATGAAATACTGAGGAGCAGATATTGGCAGTGATCACCAACTTGTCATTGCCACATTATAGCTGAAATTAAGAGCACCCAACATAAAAGTTGACAAATAGTGTATGAAGGTTTCGTACAGTTCAGCTTCTTGAAAATGGACATCAAGGGCTTTTGGAAACAATGTAAAAACAGATTTGCAGTTTTAGAAACCATGTCTGTGAATGGACCTGACAAAATGCTGAAAAAGCACTGGGACATGGGGTAACAAGACAGAAATCTTAGATATTAGATAAGATATGAGATAAAAAAAAAAAAATAAATAAATAAACAAAAGCAAAAAGTAACATGCACAAAAATTTCATGAAGGGGGCAAAGAATGAAGATCACAAAGATATATGAGAGAATATTAGGAAAAACAGACTGATGACATCAGTACAGTATCAGGGTAGCCCACAGAATTATTAATGAAACATCCATGGGTAAAAGGAAAAGTGAAAAATGCCTGTTACAAGGAGGGACGGGTGAATAATATCAGAAGAATTAAGACAAAACTAGCTGGGACATTTTTGTGAGGCCATGAATATGAGATTTATATGGGATAGTTTGATAGATATGCCAGAAGCTGACAAGACCTAAATGTGATTATGAATAAATTTGTAATTCTTGAAGTGAAATTAATAATAAAAGAACTTAGAAGAAAAACACCAGATCACGATGGAATCACTACAGAGATTATTTTAACCGAAAATGAAATGACACCTTTAAACTATCTAGAATGTTTTACAGAATGGAAAAAAAACAGCGTGATGGCTGGAAGCTGGAAATTCATAACTAACAGAATATAATTACAGAGGTACCACACTTACATCACTTGCAGTGAAAATGAAGCACTTGGAAGAATGCACAGACCAATCCTTTGGAATGTTTTTTGTCACCGTGGCATTCCTGTTAAATGTATAAAATCTAACTGAAACTATCCATGAACAAAGAAGATGTAAACTTAATGCTGATTGGGTCTTGTCATGTGCAGTAAATATTGGGGTGCTACAACGGAATGTTATTCCACCTTTACTATATGCCCTTCTCAAGGATCTTCTGAAGAAAAAAGAAAGTGATCAAAGTTGGCAGAGAAGGATTAGACTAAAGTACAGAATATATTGTTTTTAGTCAGCAAAGCACCACAAGAATTACACACCTTACTCAACAGAATCCACGTTATCTTGATAGATGGGGCACAAAACAAAAACAGGAGTAACAAGGACCACATATACACAAATGGATGAAATAACATTAGATGGAGTCGATATCAATGAGGTTGAATCTTTCAAATATTTAGGAATCATGATAACCATTAAAGGTTCTCTAGAGTTGGAATTTAGCAAGACTAAAACAGGGTAAACCAATCAATGGACAGGCTGAATAAGATTTGAAAATCAAATAAGACTGAAATAGCATATACAAGTATGATTATACAAGTTTACTACAGTTTGTGTTGCTACATGAACATGAATTAGAGAATAGCACTGAAACTACAGTACAGTATATCTAGGAGATTTTGTCGATTTAAGAATAAAGCTTACAGAAGAATGTTAAGAGGAATTATGGAAATTCCATTACCTAAATCAGATAGTGATGAAAATGTGTAGACATGTCCTGTACACAACCCCTGGGGAGAATATTATGCGACAATGTCAGCTGGTCTTCTGCGGTCACCATAAGAGTTGGAAGGCTTAGACCTGCTTGGATAAGAACTATCAGAAGGAAGGCTAATGATGAGTGGAGATTAGTGGAAGATAAAAGATCAGTGGCAAAATTTCAGAGAGGTTCTTTGCATTGTGTAGCTCTGGAGGCAACGATGATGACCATTTACCATGATTATTTTACAATTTCATCTCTAAGCTCCTTTCAAAAACAAACAGTGATACCTTAAAATCCTCAGACCTTGTTACCAAGCTTAACTGGAATTGTGATCTCCTCTATAATTCCAAACATTTTAACATTCACTTAATCTCTAACAAAACTCATTCTGAATACTCAGCTGTAAGCAATCTGTATCAGTGAATCTCAAACATCACCAATATTCAACCCAAGGGTTTATCAAAATATAACTCCTCATCTTAACCACCAACCACTTAGCTCCCAAACAGAATGATGGTGGTACATGTACTGCGCCACCACTGCATTTACCCTACGAATTCTCATGCTTTGCTGGTCAACAGCTTTTTATAACAGTAAGTACACAGATTGTCTTCTTAAGATGTACCATCCACAGATACACTCTCATTACTTACCCACCTACTACAAAATTCCAAAACTGAAGAAAAGCTTACCTTGATCATACTTTACCCCTCAACTTAATAGGCTTCAACTACAATAGCCTACCCTCATTTTTTGCTATGCTACCATCTTAGTTGTGATATGTTTTTTTTTAAATAACCCTTAAACTGAATATTAGGTGTTGAATTTACAAGGTAGTTTATGTTAGGGGCTATGTGGAATTTCCATTAGCAATAAGCTATCTTGAAAATATTAAAGTGCAGAATATAATCTAGGATTTTTTTACCAGAAGGTCAGACCCCCAAAGTGTCTGTTAAGCAGCAGTGCTACTTGATACTATATGTATAATCCCTAGTCACACATTGGCGAGTCAAGACCGCGTATGTCGTAATGCCTGAAAATTAGCTCATTACGACGGTATTTACTATGCAATTACGAGCAAGAAGCCATCAATCGGCATGATTCGGAACTGCGTCGGCGAGTTTGATGATGTTCACCAAGTGATGGCAGATGTGCAAGGATGCCTAGCACCTACGCAGTCGAGTCATGACAACTGCCAAAACTCGCCATGCCATGCCACAAGGACTAGACGCAATAGTTCCGTAATGGCGTCTTGACTGACGCAAAGGCGTCGGCATTTGATTACGGAAGACGTAACTAGCAATGTCAACATACAGCATCCAGTACAACGCTCGCCATGTACTTGGCAACCCCACAGCATCTGCAGTGGGGATGCACAGTAGTGTATTTTGGTTCCCTTTTTTTCCTTTTTGTTATTTTTCACACAATAATAAAAAAACAAGTTTTTGTAACTGTTCTCCAATAATGCTACTGAAGCTCTTTTCGTACCTTTTGTATATGATACTGTAAATTCTTCTGCTACCGTAAATTGTATATGTATTTTTTATATAATAAATTGTGTAAAATGTTTGTAATGTGTATGTACTAAATTCTCCTAAAAGCAATTTCTATAACAATACCTTTTCTTGAAATGTTGAACACAGTAATTTTTGGGCAACAATTTCCTTAACTACAAACCATCTCCGATATTTTCAAGGTTATCAAAACTTGAGATGAAACTTAAAACTTGTAAAAAAATAATGTGCAAATCAATATTAAACTGTATATGAATGACAGTATGATATATTTTCATAAGTTCAGATTAAGAAAAGGTAAAACTTGAAAGTTGTAAAAAGTAATGTGCACATCAAAATTATCAGTATTTTTTAAATACTTTCGAATTTCAGATAAAAGTATATTTTGGATTCAAGATTTTTAGTATTCTTTATATATTCTAAGAACTTCAGATCTAGATAAATATGACACTGAATACAATATTGAATATATTTTGTATTAATATATTTTTTAATTTTAACTTTTATTCAGGAATTTTACATAGTTTTGAAACATGATTTTCCTTTATACAAATAAGTCAGTGAGTTGACTGAAATTAAATACAATTTATTAGATTCTAATGTTCTGAAGTATATAAGTGAAAATGCATTTTCTATTTTGAGTAAAATATACATTGCATTCAAGATTTTCAGTATTCTTGATATACTTTGAGAATTTAACATATACAGTAGATAAATATGAAACTGAATGCAACTTAAAAGAAAATATATTTGGTAATAATATAAATATTTTTTTTAATTTTAACATTTATTTAGGAAAGTTACAAAATATTTCCGTGATTTTCTGAAGTATGAAAAGGCATTTTCACGACACATGATGGTGCCGTTGCGTCTGTTGGCATGTGACGTAACTAAATTGCATTTAAATCGTCATATATCATCATGCCTTCACGGAAGTTGCCATCCTGTAAAAGCTGTTAAATGTAGGCGCGGGCTAAATCATCGGCAACTTGCGCGTACGACTGCCTAAGTACGTAATCTCACCTCGACGTGCAAAATGCTGTCGTAAATGGTTCATTGCGTATGACGTCATGGTGTCCTAATGCTGACTTTATTTTTTTATTTTTTTGGCCCAAGGCCTGTGACTGATGCTGATTGGTCACCAAACCCAGCCATTACAACGGTCGCGGTCTTGAATCGCCATGTGTGACTAGCATAATTGTTTGAAGACCAAGGCCTAAATCAGTGATCTGGAGCCCTAGAGGTCCCTTCCATGTGAAACTGGCATCCTGTACCTCTGGACCACCTGGCCTCAACAGATCAAGGTTATGTCATGCTCCTGAGCTCAAGATCATCCAGAGCCCAGAAATCAGACAAGACTGCTACTGTATTAGGTTATATGGGCTATGAAAAAATGTGACCCAGGGGTTTTGCATGCAAAGAAGAGAGGTACACAAGAAGCTGAGGGACTTTCAACAGCTCTCAGACATGCTAAAAGAGTGGCCGTCTTAATTGCTCCTGCCCTCTGTCAAGAAATCCTTATACATCCCATGGAACTGTGTGATTTCAGCACTTGAAATTGTAACTCCCAAACTTAAATGTCTCTTGATACAGTCTATCAAGTCACTATCCTCCTATTTTTTGTATCTGAGCATGTTACCACATGTTGCTTCAAGTATGTCCTGAACATTGGTGGCTGGGGGGCCTCTTACAAGATTTTTTATTCTGACAATCATTAACTCACCCGTTATGAAGGCCACAAAATTTATCATCCACATCCTCCTAAAACTCAACACCAATCCAACATGGGTGCACCTCTCACAGAGTTAACTTCTTCACATCGTTCCAGGCTAGGGCAGTCATATAAATGGCTATCCTTAAGGATGAATTCACAAAAAAAAATTTGGATAATTCAATCATAACTGAAAGTTTCATGAAGTTCCACTTAACCGTGGGCCTTATGTAGCACACTTCACACAGTACTAAGGTTCTTTGCAGCAACCCTTCAGCTCCCGCTGTATCCCTACTTTCAACTTCTCAAATGTTCCCTTGATCAAAATTCAGAATTAGAACCTTGAGGAAACCCTGACAGTGCTTGAATGTGACTAACCAATCAAGTTACAACTATGCCCTTTGATAGGTACTAAGGTGGACAGTATTGACTGTCTAATGATGACCTGGTTTATGGGCTGGATCAAAGCTTTGGTAGTAATTACAATAAAAAACATCATTCAAATGTTAATTTTCAGTTGCCAAGCAGAGTATGAAAGCGCATTAAGTAACCTTTCACAACTGTAACAAAACATTGGGGGAACCACTACGCAGGATGGGCTACATGCATCCAAACAATTTCTTGAGCGTTATACTACATGAGCAAATGCTCGCCTTGTGAAATACCCAGTTCATCCAATCTTACTTCAGAAAGACTTAAAATTCTGTCTCTGAGGCATTAGCTTTGGTTCTCCATGGGACTTGAAATCATGAAACCGTGGAGCTGATCTCATACTTAACGTATATTAGTACTTTCCTACAATTGCCAGGTTATCAAAAACTTCGTATTTCCATGGGTAATCTACTGGCAACATAAGCTTTGTTCACTCAACAATGTTTACTACCACCTTTGTCACTTTGAAACTAAACATGACAGTGCTTATGTAAAAGTTTTCAGAAAACGCCAGTCTATTGCTACATGCAAATGCCAATACTGAACTACAACAATTTTTCCCAAATTTGCAGTTCACATTTGACCTTCATCAAAGGGATAGAGGTTTCATATTCCACGTCACCTTTTTCTCAGCTGCCACAAAACTTCAAAGAACCTCAGCCAAGTTATATGGTTAACTTCTATTTCCTCAGAAACCAGGAAGGACCAACAAATTGAACTGCATAGTTTTCAGTTTTATCCTAATCGTATTATGGCTACTTCAAAAAAGAAGCAATCATATTTCTCAAAAGCATGGATGCCACAACCATATTGCATGCAGTCTCAAGCAGTTACACTATGTAGATTTAAATGTCTGATGAGAAAATGAAGTCCTTCAAATTAATAGTCTTCTTTATATGACTGGTAATGACTACCAGATTACAGTAGAACCACAATTCCCTCAACATTAAGCACATGGCTGAGAGGATTGTAAGAGGATACCATGGGATCACAAGCAAAGCAGACTTGAACTTGCATAGTAATTTTCTTGGCTTGACAAGGTCTTAAAACCATTGCCCGTTACAGAAGGGCAAAACCCATATTTCATTCGTTCTAGTTTATGCCAACTTTGTGCTGACACAGGCTCTTGCTTTTGGGCAGGCCATAAAAAACACTGTTCAACCAGATCAAAAATTAAAACTCTCATCCAAGGTTTGACCTCCATTTATTTATATAAAATTTAGCCATGTTCAATTTCAATTTTCTAGATAAAAAAAAACTATAAAATTCATATCAACAATCCAGTGATTAATCACTTGTGCTGAATGAAACAAGTCAGTTCCAGATGTTTTCTTAACATTGCACAGTCATTTTCAACAGAGATCAGATCACTCAATGTGGTTAAATAAAGGACCACCTTCTTGACCACTGAAGAAATTAATATTTTACCATTTTTACCTGCAAATTGAGGTAGTCTTCAGTATCCAAATGCAGTGACCTTGTAAACCTACAATAACAGGACTTGCTGGCTAAAAGATGCCATTTCTACCCCATACATTACACGTGACCTAAGTCACTCTTAAATTCAGATACCTTAGAACAAGGATGACATTTTAGTAAAGTACAAACTAAATTGCTGACTTTGCCTGGTTAAGATTGTTTGGGTCACACCTAGAAATGTTTGTAGAAAATCATGGCCGTTCTCAGCTGAGGCCTAGCAAACCTTTATCTACTGTGGGGGTATTACCCAGTCTCAAGGGGCCTACTGTGGACAGGAAAGGCCACAACATTCTTTTTCCAAGTTCAAAACCTGAGCTTCCGGAAGTCCTGTACTAGTTACATCCCACAGCAGCTCAATATACCCAACAAACCATTCTACTTTGTGACCTTCGAAAGTCTTTATTTTTTATTTTCAGCAAACCTAAGCAACTCCCACTTACATGTTCTAGAATGAAAGGCCCTGATTTAACCCAAATAATGTTAATAGGTTAACTGCAAACCAAGCAGCAGCTGTCAGATACTAAAACAATTTTTCAGTAAAGAATGCGTCAGCTTTTCTACCTTCATGTTGTACTTACAGTATTAGTTTAATTAAGCAGCTGCTTTCAGATGTTTTAAAACAATTTTTCAGTAAAGAATGTTTCAGTTTTTCTACCTTCATGTTGCACTTACAGTATTAGTTTTCCTCAGAACCAAAAATTGAGAATATTTTACTTAATGTTAGGTGCTTACAGCTTCAGTCACGTTTCACTCTGCGTGTTTTTATATGAAACTACAAAAATTTCAATAACCAAATAACATTGACATATTCTTTTACGGATAAAATCATTTTAAGACTAAATCAAGACGAACTGTACTTGTCCTTTGAGGTTCATATAAAATATCCCAAATTCAATGCTGTAAACCAGAATAAGGAGGGATACCAAGGAAAGGTGTCATCTTCATGGTTTGAACACAAAAATTCCCTGCTTTTCTGTTCCTCACAGGTATAAGCAGGGACAGAAACTTCTTTACATTAAGTACCTTGCAGCTCAAGCCTTCCAGACACTTCATATACCTCTGTTATGCTTGTAACCTATTACAGTTCTAAAAATACTCATTGTTCACTCCAATTTTTTTTTTTTTTTTCCCCAAGTCACCGTAAGAACCCAAAACTACACTTGGGGAATACAGCATTCGAGACGTGGCATCCACACCCCGCCACTTCAACATTTTACATTTCAATACTTTGAAAAAAGGGTAAACAAAACAGACTTGAAAAAAGAGTAAATATATATATATATATGAGCAGCTGTGGTAACAAAAGCTATTACAATTACCAAAGCTTGCCGTTTAAAACAAGTTAAAAATTTTTCTGTATAAGACATCCATAAATGGCTCTTAGAAATAGAGATCCTTAATAAACCTCTACAATAAAATGCAACAGCTTCCACATTAGCCCCTCCCTCTCAAACAGCATTAATATCAGATATAACATCATACTGATGAGTTGCATTGCTCCATGACTTGTCACACAGGCAAAATTCAAAAGATCAGTATGAGTTATGCTAAGCTCCGAGTAATGCAGTGACACTGGTACAAAAAAACATTTCATTACATCCTAACTTAAATAATTGCAAGTGTTGTAAAGATAGTGCACTTTTATCACAATGAGAAGTTGAGTACCCTTTTCAAAGTGGTCATGAAACTTCAAAGTTCCATTGGCTGTAGGCCTAAGCCTGAAAGAACAACAGTTAAAGACAATTGGCGAATTTTACTTTTGACTAAACTCGCAACTTCTTACTGTCTTCTTTGGCTTCTCCTAGGACACCTTGAAGTCTTGAACACATTTTACAGCTGTCCCTTCTTGGAAAGATTTGGCAGGTCAACCCAAGCACAACAAAAACCAGTTAAGAACACACAGAGTGGTGGACTGTTAAAAAGATTTCAGGTAACTATCTGCTACTTTTACTCTTACGATAGTCTTTGGAATTACTGTAAATCAACGTCAAGACCAGAAAATAGTTGCCCACATCATGATGTTTGTTGCTAGCTAGACTGGGTAAAACAAAAAATGAAGGGTCAAATGCATTTACCTGGACACTGAAAACCATTAACTTAACCTACAGAATTTACCAACTAATACCAATAACACATTTCGGCAAGCACGTAAAGTGAATAAACACAATAAGGAATACAACAGAGAATTAGTTTTCAGATCTAAGCTCAAGTGTAAAAAAATAAATACTTGTCCAAGTGTGTAAAATGCTTTGACCAGCAATGTCTCAATAACTGCTGCCAACTTAAAATTGTGAAATTATTGGGGATTACGGGGACCTAAACCTCACTAGAAGGTCACTGCTGTTTACACTCAGCCGGTTGTTGGTCCTTGTTGGACTTGTCCTTCGTTGGATCATAATCGGGGTCATCTTCCTCCTCTTCATCTTCCCCCTCATCACCTGCAAAAAGCATATCATTAAAATGACTTCAACTCTAACACAGTTGCCAGACTTTACTTAAAAAACAATATTACATGGATATATCATATAAAGGTTTGTTGTTCAAAACTTCATAAAAATCCTTCCAAGCTAAGCAGTGCTATCATTGGGTTTAAATTTTTTTTTTTTTTGCCACTATATTCCTACTTGCTTCAGCAATAAAATACTCCAAAAATCATAAAATGCATGTGCAGTTAAGCAGCTATAAAGCCCAAGATAGTTTTATTTTCAATGCTATAGGAAAAGGGTTCATTTCTTATTTGGAGGGGTGGGGGAGGGTTTTAAGTTCAAAAATCTTAGTAGCAAAACTTTTTGGTTATCAATAGGGATCTTGTACAATTTTGTTTCCTACTACTATGTAACTGTAATTCAACAGGGCCAGGAAATTCAAAATTTAGTTACCCATGCACTTTCCACACTACACGTTATAGCAAAGCTCTATTTCTAATCTCAATTCCAAATTCAAGCTCATACTCTTTTATCTGCAGACATGCAAATAACCGACACTAAAACACTGGTTAGGTTCTATAAAACTCGTTCAACTCTGATTACAGTTAATCTCTGTTAGTATACCTGAAGTTCTGGGTGATGCTATGGAGCTACACTGAACTGATTATTGACCCTGTGAATATACAATAATCCTTTCAAGTTTAAACGTAAACACCATTGCTTTTTTGCCTTACGAACTACCAAGGAACAACAAACCTTCAAATGATGTCAAGAGGTTTATTTCCCTTACAGTACTACTTACATTAAATATGCACCCCCTTGCTTAGAAGTGTTAATGGTTTTAAAAGCCATTCTTTGGCTACCTTTCAGCTACTTTAGAATGATCATGCAAATCACTAAATTATGAATGAAGGGTTAAAGCAAAACTACTATCTAATGGCCTGAAATGTCCAAGTCCCATGATTCCTGGTAATATGTACCTATCATATTATTTTAGTACTAAACAGTTAATTGACCATCAAATCACCTATGATAATTTTCTGAAAAATATATAAAAAATTAAGACCTGAACAAACTGCTTAGTCACTTGAAATTCCATATATATATTACAAAGGCAGAAGCAAGCAATGAAAATACTCAGATATTTTTGTCATTAATGATACAACTGAATATACTGTATCAAAAAACCAGTACTGTAAAATGCCACAATGTAATAACATTTCTGTAACCCAGATCAGGCACAGAGGAGTGACGTCACAAATTCAAGTTATCTATAATAAATATTACGGGGCTAAAGAAGTGGATCTTGAAGACTGAAGTTCCCATAACTTTAACCAAACAGCCTTTTTTGTGCAAAAGAAAGTGATACTTCACTAAGACAAAAAATTTTCTGCACAATCAAAAAAATTAGAATGTAAAACTTGAATTAGCAACACCCATAGCTATTATGCAGTGTGGAAATCTCAGTAACGCTCTTTAGACCCTACATAAACGTATACAATCATCAGCCATAATACACTGAAACAGTTCTATGAATCATGAACAGGGACCTTTGCTATTAACTACTGAACACTAGACTACAGTGGTATTTCCTAACAGCAGTTCTCTCCCTTATGAACACCATCTAACCCACAATCTTCCAAAAATTTTAAATTAAGTGTGCTTAAAACCCTACAAGTGATTAAACTATCACACAAGCATTTTGTATTTTAGGGTGTTAGAACTATTTAAAGCACTATTTACAGACACTTCTTAGTATCGTACTAAACATTTCTCAAAACTGTCTAATGGGTAAAACTATTTTCTTTACACTGTATAGAGATGATCCATGGGCGATGGATTTACAACCATGGAATGACATATCTGCTCTGTACCTGATGTACTTTTTTCCAAGTCATCAAACACCGTAACTTGGAACTTTGAATAAACACTGTACCCATTTATAAAATTACTGCTTTGAGTATTTGATAAGAACATGTTTTAATCAACATACTGATTAACTCGTGCATAAAAAGTTTAGGCTGAATTGCTCCAACCTCATCAGTCCTTCAAAACTAGAATTAGGGTTATACAAACAACACCCATGACAAGTTTTCAAAATTAGCTCATTCTCCCTACTTTGATTTTCCTTTTCAATTCTTTTATAAAGGTCAAAGAAAAATTTACAAAAAATTTAAGCAAGTCCATGACTATATAGTCTACTAGAAAGGTGGCCACCTCAAGTCCAAAATGGGTTCAACATCCAGACAAAATGAACAAGCGAATTTCAAAAACAGTGATATTCCTGTTAACTGTGGTTATTTTGCACAAATTCTGCCTCTTTAAACATTACAGGCACAATACTCATAATTTAGATCTCTGACAAACCTAGGTTGAAATGGTCAAAATAGGTCAAACTTAACTAATAAATGTTCTCAAGCTTCACTAAATCTCACCTTCTTCGCCTTCCTCTTCTTCAAAATCCTCATCATCCAAGGCTTCACCAGTATAGAAAAGCACTGCTCTGGGAACAATACGCTCACGGATGTAATGGCCAATTTCAAAGTCTGCTGTCAGGAGGGCCTGCGTGTCTTCATCCATCTCTTCGCTTGGATCTTCGGGGACTAAAGATAAACCAATTTCAAAAATATTAATGTGCTGACCATTCCATTGTAAATCCAGCCAACAATACCAGTCACACCTATAGACCACTGAAGGATCTGGTTATTAACAGTATGAGCAAGCCAACAATTGTTTAATTAGTTGGCAATGGATGAATAGTAGATTGCTATGCTATAACTGTCATGCTGTTTTTTACTGTTCGACTAAGTGATAACTGGCACTAAGGCTAATATTAGACAATTTTATTATTGAAACTTAAGCAATGGCCTTTTTAACACAGACAATTTGAGGTTACTGAAAGGTTAAACTGCTCGACTTACCAGCCTTGTTTACTAAAGGCCAGAATTTCCTGCAGTATTTTATAATCAAATTAATGGTTATATGATAACAGTTCCCGGTTACTCTTAATATATAGGGGTTCTTTTCATGTTAAAGGAATATTTTTATGTGGATCTACTTCCAACATGTATTACTCCATCAGTAGTGAAGTTACAGGTGTTGGAAAAATTGGTGTGATGCTTTACCTCTTTTCCTCCTGAGCATTTCATTTTTAAACCCATCCTAACTGTCTTCCCACAGTTCTTGTGGCAAACCTGGCAGATTTCTTTTACCTTACAGGGTGTGACGGGCCCACCTTATTGCCCAATTGCTTTTGGCACTTTTTTCAATGAAGTACAGCTAAGTTCATTTACTCTCAGCAGAATTTAAAATAATGTTGATGTTATTAAGGTTTATTGTTCTGTTGATTTTTACAATGTTACTGTTGTGTGTTTTGACTGATTTTATGTTAATTTTAATTCTTCCGCAAGACATGAGAACCCTGGCCCCGCTACTCATTACAGCAAGAAAAATTACAAAGTACTTTACTCAAATATTCAGGGCTTCAGGTCAAATTTTCTTGATCTTCAGAGTTGTGCCCAGAACTACGATTTGATGTTTTTATCAAGAGACTCTAGTAAGTAGCAAAAGGTTAAAGGTCGAGTTTTTAATCATGGAGTTTGATGGCCGACTTTATTTGTCGTCGTAACAGCCCACACTTGCAAGTTATGGCTATATATTGTAAGTCTGGACGAACTATTTACTGTCAAAAATTTGGAGTGTAGTTGCCATGAAGTTCTTTTGTTTTAGAAATTTTCAGTAAGTTCTACAATTTTTCTGTACTTGACTGTTTACTGTACTCCAAATATTGACGGTTCTACATATGACTGTCTTTTGGAGAGGACTAGTATGGCTCAGTCACAGGATTCAAAAGCTCCATTCGTTATTTGTGGAGACTGTACAGTAATGCAAGGCACAGTGAATGGCTAAATTCCAAATTCCACAGAAAAACACAGGTGGTCTGCTCGAATTGTGTATCCTCCGATTTTGTCCACCTAAATGAGGAACCAACGCACATTTCTGGTAATAGATTAGACCTCATATTCACAGATGTTCCAGCTATTGTCAAGTCCAAGGTCTATGAATATATAGGCACTTCTGATCATTGCACCACAGAGATGGACATAGGCACTTCTGATCACTGCACCAAAGAGATGGACATATCTGTCAACCAGTGTATTTGTAATTCCACTATTTGACTGAAATCCAGAGCCAATTGGGATCACATTTTTGAGGCTTGTCAGGAACTTAATATTTCAGATGCTACTGTTAGATCCTGACCCCAAGAAGTTAAATGCAATGCTGATGGCTATTTTATTACGATATGCCCTAGAAAGGTAATCAAATTTACAACAAATGACCTGACATGGTTTGATGATAATGTAGACGATCCTACAAGGCAAAACGGACCAAATTCAACACATAGACAAAATCGTTCAAATGAAAATTACACCATTTTGTCAAGTCTCGCTGTGCTGCAAATAACTTACCACACAGCTGAGAGAAATTAACATAATTCCTTGAGAAATCAAAATTCCCTATAGACGAAACTTGTATGAATTATTACTCGCGTCTTGAGTGGTGGACAAAATTGGCATCATCTATCCTTTGGTCATTATCATCTTCCATTCCACCACTGCTAACAGATGATGGTAGATTGGTTGCTGGCCCTAAGGAAAAGGCTGAACTGTTTCATCAAGCTTTTTACAACTAAGCAATCAGCTGAGGATGTTCCTCTCCCTACTACTTGTCATCCTGGACCTCTTCTTACAAAATTTGCATTTTGCTCCAGGGATGTTAGAAATTTCCGGATAATCTTGATAGCTGGGGTGGAAATAAATGTGACGGTTTCTACCCTTTGTTTTTTAAAAATGTTTCTAGCATGTTGTCTCCCAAGTTTAGTAGAGTCTATAGATTTTGGTGTCAACGTCGATGTGTTTTAAGA
Organism: Macrobrachium rosenbergii; assembly: GCF_040412425.1. NCBI lineage: Eukaryota > Metazoa > Arthropoda > Malacostraca > Decapoda > Palaemonidae > Macrobrachium > Macrobrachium rosenbergii. The sequence continues at coordinate 6,890,086 of NC_089753.1, read as the reverse complement.
TTACTTCAAGATTTCCTTACCAGTAGGCAGCAGCAAGTTGCTGTGGATGGGATCTTCAAGGGAACAAAGACCTACTGTGTCTCGAGTCAAGGGAACAAAGACCTACTGTGTCTGGAGTTCCACAGAGCAGTAATCTTGGTCCACTGTTATTTTTAGTGTATACAAGTGATTCGGTTGTTGGCCTGGAACACTAGACTGTTCAGTATGCAACGTGGATGTAGTAAGGTCTCCACTTTTTTTTTTTTAGAAATGAAGCTGCCTTCAGCCTCAATCGGGGACATGTACTGGACCAGGGAATGGTGTAGTTGGTGGGGTGAGGCTGAACTCTTAGTAAATCGAAAACACAAACTGTTTAGATCTCATTCAGATTTGCCACCCCAACCTTGCCTTTGGGTGGATGAAACTTTGCTGAATGAATCTAAAGCTATAACTATTCTAGGTGTAATTTTTGAGAAACATCTAATGAAGGTTTCAGCAGATGCCGCACGAAAGTTGTGTACTGTTCATAGGGCCTCATATATTTACAAGTGCTAAATTCCATGCAACCTGTTTTGGGCCATTTGTACTCCCTTTACTAGAATACTGATCTCCAATGTGGATGTCTGCTTCTGCCAGAGGTTTATATAAATCTCTCAAGAGTGGTTCGTGGTGGTGGGTTTGTTTCCTAATACAGGCAGTCCTTGGTTATCGGTGGGGTTCAGTTCTGAGGGTGTGATGATAACCGAAAATCGCAGCTAACCGAAAAGCACCAATTTTCGAGCCTTTTCAGCAAATTTCGGGGCTTATTGGCGCCGGAAAGCACCGATTTTTGGTTACCAGCACCTGTTAGGTATTTATTGGCGCCAATACCCAATTATCTGCGCCGATAGGTGGATATCAGCAATTTTCAGCGCTGAAAATTGCAGTTTCTTCGCTGGACACGCGTCGTAAAACTGGATCGTCATTAACCTACTGCCTGTAGTATTAGTTATGACTTGGACCATCGACGGCTGGTCTCGTCTGTCACTTTTTCTTCTCGTCTGTCACTTTTTCTTAAGTTGTTTCAACAGCAATCTTTCAATCAAAATTGATCCCTGATCCCCTTTTCCTGCTGAGAGCAACTAGAATCAGTGAGCAGCAGCACTAACATGCAGTAAATGTACCTTGCCATCGAACTTCTCAGTTCCAGAGGACCTTCATTCCTCACACCGTTGATCTGTGGAACAGCCTCCCACAGGATGTTATGCAATTGGAACTTCAGAAGTTCAAATGTAGGTGAAATGCACTACTACCCAATGCTATTCTCCTTGCATTTTAACCATTTTAACCCGGACTAATAATTATGACAAGCAGGCCCATGCGTACATAAATTTGCATGTTATTTTGGAAAAGTGGGTCTTTTTTCCCTGTCTTACATGTTAATTATCTCCAAAAATATAGGCTATTATGTATCAATTTAATGCTTATGAACTGTATTTTAAAGTGAAAATATCAGAATTGATGTTCCCTGTAGGATTAATGGTTCGCTGTCAGGCATCAGCAGACAACAGACATCAACTGAAGACAACAAACATGAGCAACACATTACAAAACCTTATTTATGACAATGTCCGAGCTTGTCACTCTTATATAACACAATCTTTATTCTGTATGTCATTACTGATAACTAAAAAAAATAAGTGTATCTTATGCATTTCTAATATATTATCACAAAATTTAAAGACACATTGTGATAATCACTCGAGAACACAGCCATGCATGAACTTGAAAATGCAAACAAACAAGATTTCTGAGTAATATGGCTAAAAGACGGGCTTTCATCTGATTGGCTTTCTTGGAAAAAGGAGGGCGATGGTCAGCCAATAATAAAGTTAACCATCTGATGTGGGTTGGGCTTATTTCAGCACATAATTTGAAAGTGACTATATATCGCCACATGAAGTAAGCAGTAAAAGCCAGTATATAGCCTCACGGGTTCAGAGGGTTAATACATTATCTATTTGTTGATTTATTAATTTTTTTTTTTTTTTTTTTTTTATAAAAAGGATCTCTTCTTTCTGTACTTCCACATACCTCCTCTTACTTCAAGAACACCATACTCTTTGGAAGCATGAATTTCAAGTCAATGGCCCCTATGGGCTTGTTCTATGAATAAGTTCAGTATACCTTAGTTTAACCAGACCACTGAGCTGATTAACAGTTCTCCTAGGGCTGGCCCGAAGGATTAGATTTATTTTACGTGGTTCTTTGGTTACCTAGCAACGGGACCTACAGCTTATTGTGGAATCCAAACCACATAAATGAATTTCTATCACCAGCAATAAATTTCTCTAATTCTTCATTGGCCAGTCGGAGAATCGAACGCGGGCCCAGCAGAGTGCTAGCCGAGAATGATACCAACTGTCCAAGGAGGAACTAGGTTTCATCTTCTGAATAATAAGAATAATAAGAATAACAATAATAATAATATAAAAAGTAAAGTATAGTAACGCTACAAACTGGCAACTATACAAACCTGGGGGTGGGTTGAAGAAATTGAAGAAGGAATCATTCTGAACAGTCTTGGTTATAGTTCTAACAGCTCCTCTAGACTTGTGCTTCTGCTTCTTCTTAATGGTTTTAACTGTAACATTCTTTCCCTTCTTCCAGTCTATAGTACAACCCTGGAAAACATCAAACGTGAATGGAACTTATAGTACTTTACTGTAAGGACCATTCATAAATGTATCTGAGAATCTGCAATACATACAGAATGAAACCAAATCACTGCTATACTAAGACTCACCTTACACTTGAAGATTTCTGGACCCTCAAAACTGAAAGGATCGTCCTTATCCGGCGCGCACTTCATTTCGTAATATTTAGTCAGTGTTTTGTTTGTAAAATATTCATTTTCACTAAACATGAATTCTAGAGTGAAACCCATTGGATCATCATGGAATTTAAGCTGAATATCAGTTAGATGTTTAAGTATTGGTTCATCATAGTCCTGTACCATCTCAGCCAACAAGTCTACATTCTTGAAGATAGTCAGCCAAAACTCTGGAATGCCCTTTGTGTTTTCATCGAAGTCATGAACCCTGTAGGGTAAAATGTTACATTATTTATTCTTTTGCAGAGTATTTTATTACAATATATGACATCAATAAGATTGAATCAATATATCAAGACATCAATTACAAATACAGTATTATGTAAAACAAGCAATACTATATATACATACTTTGATTCTTCCTTATCCTCAATCTTTGCCTTTTCTTCCATGTCTTTACTAAGGTCCTTTTCCTCTTCGTCATCAGACGGGAAATCACACTCTTCCTCATTTGGCTCATACTCAGAATTTACAATCTTCTTACGCTTTTCATACAACTCTTGGTGCATCTTATCATACTTGACCTGGAAATAAATTAAAAACAATCATTCTTCCATTAATAAAGAAAAAATACCCATTACCAATATCTATGCAAAGGAGATAATGCTAAGAGGATATTCAACAACTCAGTCCAAGCTAAGGGGATATACAATAACCCAGTCCTGACTAAAATGATATTCAATGAGCAGAAAGCATAGTAATAAATGAAACTGTCAGTATTCTAAAAGTGAAAATGAAAAGCTTCACACCAAGAAACAAAAGTGCACCAATATTTAGTGCAGGTTATCAACATCAAAACTCGCATTTACTATTGCAAAACTGCAGCACAACTTACAAAGTTGCTTTGTTACAAAAAATGTAAGAGCTATACATTCTGTTCATTGGTTTTTTACAATTGGGAATAAATCCCATTTCTTCTCGAGTAACAAAGGTTTCTCCAATGACCATAAGATACACTGAATTTACACATCTACTGCTACTGGTTAAAAATTTTCACAAATAACAAAGCAATTATATAACCATAAAAAATACTTACCTCTAAAGCGTGAACTTCCTTGTAAAAATCGGCCTCTAATTCAGTGTACTGGAGCTGAATTTTCTTCAGAGCCTTAATACGTTTTTTCACAACCACAGGTAAAGACTGAAAATATAAAGCCAGACGTTACACACATTAATTTTCAAGGAACACACACATGTACTTTGTGAGTTACTTTGTTCAGACCAGTACAGTGCATGAAAATTCAAGAATCTTTTTTTTCTCATGGATATTTTAAATTTGATAAAAAAAATTGCCAAAACTTAAACCCAGTGTACATTACAGGATTCTTGCCCTTTGCTACTTGCTGGTACAAGTGCAGCCTACAAAAATCAAGCTATGATGCAGCCTATACAGGCAGTCCCCAGTTATAGGCGATCCGGTTTTACATGCTTGTCTAGCAACGAAATTCGGCAAGCAAAAATCAATTTCCACTTATCGGCGCCAATACTTAGGTACTGGGCCGATACATACCTAACAGAGGTGTCGATCTCCAGTTATCAAGAGCCGATAAGTGCCGAAAATAGCCGATTATCTGTGATCAGCGATTTTTGCTTATCGTCATGCTGTCGGAAATGAACATCCCCCCATTAACCCAATCACTGCCAGTGGACACAACATTCTTTACAAGACCCACGAAGCAGATCCAAATTGCACTGACAAAGAATGGTTGTATCTTGGACAAATTCAATTCTTTAAAAAATTAAACGTTCAGTTGATTCCTCCTGATTACACAATCCAAAATACAGACATACTGTAACCCTCCCCCCTACATTACAATGATCGGTTACAATTTTTCTATTTTACATTGGCAGTCGCAAGAATGCTGTCGTATATAAAAATTTTTAATTTTGATGGTTTCCCAAGCAAGTGATGCCAAATTTGATAATCCCAACCTAACGCAGGGTAGGAACACTCATCTCATTATGCCACATGCTCACTTTAGTGTAAACATGCAATTGTAACTGTTGCTGTTTTATCAGTATCAACTGTTTTCTTGGCCATCTTTCTGTGTTTGAGAAGCATCAAGATACGGTTACGGAACGCCCACCTGAGTTTTGTGCTATTGGTGACAAAAGGAGGAAAACCATTACTTTGGATGAGAAAATTTAAATAATTTTCAAACATGAAGGCAGCATTCCCATGATGTCAATAGCAAGGGACTTCAGATTGCATCAATCAATGAACAGAATTCTTTAAGAGCACGGAATGGATTGTAAATGTGTTTTAAGGTAGGCTACGCTTTGATGTTAGGAAAGCGAAAGCAAAATTCGAATTGCCAAGATTGTGTTTAGGCTAGGTTACGCTATGATTTGAGTTAGGAAAACAAAAGCATGGTCAAACAGGATCTAAGTTAGGCTATGCTGTTCAGTAGGAAAATTAAAGCACTGATCAAATTGCCACAATCATGTCTAAGCTAGACTATGATGTTCGGTTGGGAAATGAAGGTATTGGTCAAATCGCCACTATCATGGCAAATTTTCAAAGTGGTACCTTTCACTCAATTTTTACATTTAAAGGAGTGCATCTCCATGGCAACTTGGCCAGCCAATCTGGTTTTAGTTATATTCTTCCTAAGAATGAAGAAATGTTTTGGTCTTGAGAAATTGCCAGGGACAAAAATTTTGTTAATATTTTAAGTAATACCAATACATAACTACTGTACCATTACATTAATGAATATACAAAAAATAGAATGAGTGACCTATAGTATTGAATATTAGCATTTCTTTATTCTTGTATGTCATTTTTTTCTTTCCAGTGATTGGCTAAGCTTATCGCATCCTTCCGGAGAATGGTAATTGACATTACAAAAAACCTTGCATCCTTCGCGAGAATGGCAACTGACATTACAAAAACCTTTCTCAAAATAGTTTTTACTGTAAGGATGTAATGTTCATTACTGTAAATACAGCAGAATAATCAATACTTCAGATTCTCAGTACTAATTACTGTAAATAATATATTAAGTATTATGTATACAGTAGCTTATATTGACGCCAATGGTTTACTTGTCATTAAAGTTCTGTATTTCCTTTTTTTTTTTTTTTTCAATTTTGGGAAAAAGTCCACCTCCAGGAATAATTGTTCCAATAATTCCATTATAAAGTTCATGTCTACCTTTATTCTGATACATATCATAAATGAACTTACTGAAACTATTAGTTCAACAAAGGGCTGCCCCCTGCGATATACTAAATTTCGACTAAATTTTTACAATGGGTCTTTTGGACCTTACTCCATTGTAAGTGGAGGTTCATCTGTACTTTCCCTTTGGTTCAGTTACGACATTGCAAGTCAAAAAGAATCAGAATGCATTTTAGCCAGTCAAAAATATTCAACCAGTTAGAATGCATTTAAACAAAAATCTCAAATTCTGACCCTACTTTTGCTCTTTTTAATACATCACAATAATGTATAAGCATTTTGATTAAAAATAACACCAGATTAACCATCATATACTGAATAACTTAAAAATACAAGTAACATACTAATAGATCAGCTTTTGGATAGGATGCGGGGCGAATGAAATTCTAGTCATTATTATTGCCATAGATGGAAGATTTTAAATGAAGTGAATTTTCTTCAAATTCTACTTGGACCTCACTCCCCCTTGCAGAGTAGAGAAGACCTACTGTTTAAACTGTAGTCTCAGAGGACATTACACTGTTATCATCTTGGTAACATACTACTGTACTGTATTGAGAACCAGATACTAAGGCAAAGAGAAACCAAAGACTGGAGAGAATGCTGTACCATGCTAATGAAACAGATATAAGGCTCCTTAATCTTCTAAACAAAGGAGATGGGAAAATGCATTACCATAGCCAGTGTAAGAAGAATAATTGTCAAATCAACTTCAACTTCCCCTTCCAAGATTTAAGATGAAAGTTCCCTCCAATCCCCTTTGTCCACTAGAGAGATTTTTATTTACTAGTGCAACAGCTATGCATTACAATCCATTTCTTCCATGTTGCAGCTGTTACCTTATTACTCTCTCAACTCCTGCTTTAGTCCATAATGTCTCAAAGGTCACAGCAATGTTCCACCTTTTATTGAAGCCTCTCAATCTATTGTAGCTGATTTACAATCTTCTCCTTTCTCCATTTGCTCTTGTAATGCATTTTGCACTTCAAAATCTCCAATATGTATTTTTTGTGATACTGAGAACCTCTTGCAAGTGCAGCGAACCAACACACTTCTCTCATTACAACCATATTAGCTATCTAGAATGTACTTTTCATTTGATTCCTTCCCAGTCACCATATGCTTGGTTTTTCTTACATTTTACAACCATTTTATTCTCTCCTTCCTTAAACCATTCCAACACTTACTCCTAAGATCATGCAGTCTGCATTAGGTCATCTGCATAAACAAAGCTCCCACGGACACCTATCTGCACTCTTAGCACTTCTTCCTAGGATAACTTTTTGCACTCTTAGCAACTCTTTTATAATAAAACAGCAAAAGGGTCAGCTACGATCTTTGATGAAACTAGCATTTACCCAAGATTCCTCAGCTACACCTGACTTGTCTCAACTCTAGAAGTAGTATGGGGTACAGTAACATGACTTGTTTACAAATACTCTCTACTTCCAAAATGCCCATGTAATAATGGTCACAGAACTTTCAAGTTTTAGAGAAGACTTTCAAACTTCTGATCCTCTCTTCTCATATCAGGTTTCATATACTCAAGCTACATCGAAATTATACAGATGTTTGACTTACGAATAACTGTTCAACTTTCCAACATACAAATTCCATTCAGTACTCAGCTAGTTATGTGCCCAGTACCAACACTACTCCTTCCCAAGCTTTCTAAAAGCATACTCCCTATGCAATTTTGTTATACCCTGTCCTCATACTGACATATGAAACTAAAAATTCTACACAAATGTGAACACAAATTTCTGCCCACAGCATTACACCAAAACATATCAAACTAGTTTTCACAAGACTTCTATTTACTACAAGAACCAGAATTATTTGTAGTCCAAAATACTACTGTAACATCCCATATCAAGCCATTCAATCATCGCAGTCATTTCTACTCACAATGGCTCATTCAGGTAGTTTTTAATGAAGATATGAATTCGACCACTTCAAAGTACAGTTGTCAATTAACACTGAAGTGTAAATAAACATATCCTGAAGTGTTACTGGTATAATTTTTTTTTTTTTAGATGGGTTTACTGACAATTTTGTTCATCGCTTGAACAGCACAGTTAGGCAAATTGCCTCTTGTAAAAAACATTTCTAATCTGGTTTAGTTCGAAATCTTTTAAATATATTAGCGTTACTCACTAAATTGTTTTCTCTAGTGATAAAATTGAGGAAAACATGAGATCAGTTTAACTTGCCCAAATTTCCTGTTCTCGGGACTCATGAAAGTGGCAACATACATGCGCTACACCACACAAAATTTATATGTAATTTTTTTCTTGGCTTAATTTTTTATGTATTTCTTGACTTAACGTTAAGTTTTGTATTTCTTGATTTATTTTTACAGTAAAATACCATTGATATGTAAATCAACATGCTATATACAAATATACAGATATTAATAATCTTCCTCATTAAAACTCTCAAACGAAATTTGTGAAACTATTTACAAGTCTATTTATTTTGTTTGACAAATGGTAAAAATAGGACAAAATTACATTTTATTTCCTCATGATATCTTTACAAGGTGTCTATCTTTACAAGGTGTCTAATCATAAATGAAATGAGCTTTCATGAGGAAAATCTTTTAACAGCAAAATTCTTTTGCAAAGTATTTATGAAAACTTTTCTCCCTACAAAATTAGGTTGAATTTTACTTCCTTAGGCAGGGATTTTCAGTATTAGTTGTTTAATAAGTGGCAAAAATTTGAAGCAAATCCCTTCAATCATAAGGTAGCAACGCTCACCTACTTTTTAATGGGGCCTTAAGGCAGCGGCAGGCCCTGTAACCCTGGTAGACATTCTAAAACAAAAAAACTAAAAAAACAACCTGGAGTACAATGATGCAACTTGTGTGGACAATGCAATAGCAAACACCTAGCTCAACTTAAGCATACAAGTACTGTGCATGCAAGTTGTCAAGCATGATTTTAGTGCATGAAAACCATACCAAGCCAATACACTCTTGTGCAGAAAAGTTACTTTTGTTCATGTGCTCCAACTTGCAAAAGTTACTGTATGTTCATGTGTTCCAACTACTACAATTGTAGCTCAATGTCAAATTCAAACTTAATATGCTTTCCAATCATGAATAATTTATTTACCAAAGACTCAGGTGCTGTCGTATTACTATGCAGTCATATTTTAAACTTAATACACAAGTGCTTTCCTTTACCCACAAGAAAGGCTATCAGTAGGACTGCACTGAAAATTACACTAACCCACTACAAGAAAGGCTATCAGTAGGATTGCAATGAAAATTGAACTACAGTTCCCCAAAAATGCACAAATATCCAAATTTCCTTACACTGTACTTGCTCATCTAATTCAATTTTTACTACAGACTACAATACATGTAGAGTTCCAAGATTCTACTAATTATTATACTGTAAATTACTTATAAATAGTGAAGCGTTACTCAATGTAAATATATCAAAATAACTTATACTTATTCAAGATGCACAAAATTTCATTGACTAAGTAAATCTTCAACATACATCAGAACCCAGTAGAGTAAAATTCAGCTCAAACATTTTCCTTGATGTAAAAATTACTAACAAATATGGTACTTATGCTCAGTATGGCATACAATTCATTCTTTTTTTTTTTTTTTGTTATATGCATCTTGAATGAGTGCATGCAATTAATACTGCAGTGTCAAGTACTTGGTTCTTACATCATGAACTTGTGCTCGACCTTCTGCCAAAGCTAAAACCCACACTCACACTAATGTAACCTGACGGGGTGCCAAGGAATCGACGAAGTTTGGTCTGCAGGGCAGCCAGTACCTGAGGATCCTTCATAAGTTTGTCAACCAACTGCTTGCGTCCTCCACCTTCCTCATCATCTTCCTCCATCTCTTCCTCTGACATCTCCTCCTCATTGGTTGGGACAGCTGCCTTCTCCGGATCTGCCATTGTCGACAATGTTTGATACTGAAATCTAAAATAAAAACCTGCATTAAATATGTGGGGGACAAAAGCATTTAATATTTAGTTTTCACTTAATTTATTCCAAGCTGAATTTTTTTCTTTTTTTAGTAATTCCACTTTACAACTAACACCATCCACCAACAGCGAAACTACTGGAGGATAACAAACCACAATTATGAGAAGACCAGAAGAAAGCAATCTGCTAGTAACAATATAACTAGCAATAGAAAATCATATGTCCTGACTTCATAAACTAATCTGATTATCAAATATATGGGACTAATAATACTCTAACAATCATAAAACTGATGTGTAAAGGTTATATATATTAAAAAAAAATTGATACTAGATTGCATACACCTAGTGTCACATAAGATAAGAGTAGCCCATTCCATGAAAACATGGTGTATGGGAGGCCCTGTTATGTAAATGTAAAACACTGAACAAAGCCATTGACAAACACGTAAATTATCAAGCTGATTAATCAAATTACCAATCTGATTAATCAAATCATCAATATGATTAATCCGTCACATGCCTGTCATTTTTTCCTTGAATTTGTGACGCTGAGATTGAGAAAAGCCTATCCCAAACTTCATGAGCAATTTCTCATACTAATTTTACATGTTTCAGGAATGAGTTATTTTCTCACATACTAATTTTACACGTTTCAGGAATGTGTTATTTTTCTTTACTGCCAATGACTGGACTGATGACCAATTTACAATATGATAATTTGTAGTAAGTGACTTATATGGAAAATACTGTACAGAGGGGTCCCAGGTGGAAGCAACCACCTACTGTATGTAGGCTATGAGGTTATAGTGAAGAGCCCCTTCAAAAAAGGTGATAAGGTTAGGTTAAAACTGTACCACTCAATACAAACTGTTCAAAAGTGCACGCCAAGGGAAAGCCATGTATCTATAATCCCCATCAAGGCTAACCATTTATATCAGGAGCATTATTATACACAAATGGGTGAGGGAGAATTATTGCTTCTTAAGTTGATATTTTTTATGCCTGATCAACAATATGTCAAACTGTCCCTCATCACTTACCCACAAAATGTGCAATATCACTATGGCAGGCATCCTGACTTAAACCTAGGTTAAAAATACCGCCACTCAACTGATACTTCATTAATTTTAATTTGAAAGCAATTAACACCTAGTGTTAAGAGGCCATTCAAACTATAAAAACTTTAGAAAGCTTTTGTTTCCATTCCTACTTGTGAGCATTTTTTTTTGTTACCTGTCATCACTGAACTTGAGAAAGCACACTATATTGAGTAAAAGGTCTGTAAACCAATAAGGTTTGTTAAATAAGGCTACTAGGCTTGAACCGTATGGATTACTATAAAGTTATTCAAAATAGAGTAACACATTTGCAGAGACGACATACCAAAGGCTACAATGAATTTCATACAGAAACACCTAATTACACTTTTGTACTAAAGTATAATTTTGGTTTGGTCAACTTTCTTAGACATGATATATCTCAAAATGAATTAAAATTTAACATAAGCTGTAAAATATGAAAAATGTAAGTGTAGGCAGTACTACTGGGTCTTACTAGGTTCTCCCTTGTAATATATCCAAGTTGTAATGCCACTACATGCTAATCTAAGTTACATCACCTTAGGCTACCCCAAAAATTTCTGAGTGAGTTACAAGTTAAACACAGACTTTGCAAAACAACATGCCAATACAGTGAAGACTGGACTAGAGTTTTGGCACATCACATCCAATGAACTTCACACTTGGGATGGGAAAAATTACTTGTATATTTTTTAAATTTGCTGCTGTTACACCAAGACAATGCTACTACAGTGTGTTTCTTAACAGATCACTACTGCATATAAACATTCATAATTAATCATGCTCACTTAGTGAGAGCAGTTCCTGAAGAACAATTACTGTTCTTTAATTACAATTTCATAATCCACATAAAAGCCTCCATTGACAAGTTACCTTGAAAATGCCAGTGAGTAAACTTGACATTCTTCAACTAACTGTCAAGTAGGACTGATAATCTGGAAATGCATCACCCACTTTCAGTGACCCTAGAATGCAATTTTGATTTGAACTTGTATGCCAATTGCAGTTCATGATTTGTGGCTTTAAGTCTTTTATTTTCCAATTAAAACAATGTCGAAACACACTAAGATCACTAGGGTGGGGCAAATAAATTCCAGTGTTCACACGTCCCACTGTTGTAATAAAAGTATGGGCTTAGAAGAACCTGCTCAAGTGAGTTACCTGAAGTACAGCCATGAGCTCCAAACTGATATTCAAACCCCATGTGACTTTAGATCATTTCACTGGAAAACCTATTTCTTAAAAAAAAGAAATGTTCAGCATTTCTCAACCTGCTTCTGACACACGTGGTCTGCACCGGGCATTTAGGTCAGCAGCACTTTACTGGCTCAATCTTAAACCAATCTATTTAGAGAACTATCACACTCAAGCTGCCATTGTGATAGGACTGCAAGGAATCGGTCCTGGTCGTTTCGGCCGTAACATCCAAAACAACGTAAGACATTATGTTTATGGTATTTACCGTCATTATTTTATGTTTCACGTATATCCCCAAGGGGCTGGTACTAAACACGGTGCCCATTTTGCACGTAAACGTGCATGCGGCCTAAATGACTTACGGCCGAAACGACCCGAACTCCATGGAATGCTGTGAAAACTACCTGTACAGTAAATGGCAGCTCTCAGGCAAAACCGTAAATAAGGGATTAACATTAAGATTTAAATTCCTAAATAGATATAACTGCACTGCTTTTTCTACCTGGCCACAACCTATAGTCTGGCAACAAAAGGTTGAGATGTGGCAGCAATTAGCGCGCTGCCATATTTTCATGCCAAACTTTTCAGGAAAAATAATCTGGTAGAGATGTTATATTTTTTTTGCTGCACTGCCATTTCCTCGTGTATCAATAACTTAAAATGACAGCAAGTTACGAGTCACAGTAAATGGGGATTGTCTACCACCTCCAATTCGTTAACAAAAAAGCATAAAGATCGAAACTTTAGGCTATACTTGGACCATACTGTACACTTTATTCATATGGCTCAATATACATACATACATATATACACCTACATAAACACATACATACAAATAGCCATACAGCACACTGTAGTATGTCCTTTTTCAGGATTAACCTTAATCCTGAACATGTACCTTCTTGGATTAGGATTAAATACTTTCTTCGGCAAGATAGGAAACGTGTCAATGCTGCCAATTATAAGTAAACTCTACATAGCTAGGCTATAGTGATCTTACATGTCTGACAGAATATGAGCCCTGTTAACACTTAAATTTTCTTAAGATAAGGCTACTCCCATACTGCTGAAAACAGCATCTTAGATAGGCTATTCTCAAACTATGGAAACATTCCTGCACGCAAACCATGGCCACATTTAGTTAATATATAAAAAAAATTGCTCAATGAAGCTGCATTCAATTCTAATCAAGCATCAGCCACTTGATCCAACCCTACAAAACCCTAGGACAGGGTGCCTCAATGTCCCAGACACCCCATGTAGCCTTTAGTCTCCCTAGCGTACTTGGTCAAATGAGGGTCTTGGGAGGGTGAAAGAGCGATGCCAAATGTACTTTCCTCATTATGCAAATAAGGCTAATGAAGACTCCCTTTTGATTCTTTAAAAAAAAAAAAAAAATAAAAAAGGGAGGGGCTTTAAGAAACATCTCATAAAGGGAGGGACTTTAAGAAACATCTCATAACTGATGGAAGTTTTATGATAAAATTGTTAGAAATAGAATATTAAAGTATTAAGACAATGTGACAGCGCTTTCCCCACATGCTGCAACATCTGCATTTACCCTAGGACAATGGTGAGGAAGAAAATCTTATATAGTTTTGGGACAGTAGCCTTGGATTAACCCACTCCATTAAAAGACCTACAAGTCAACACAAGGAACAGTGGATATCACCCCAAAACCAAGCATCAGCCCTGAAACAAAGGTTATATCTCCAAGGAAAACTACAGCATAAAATAATGAAATTAAATACTATCCTTACTTTTAAAAATCCAAGATATCAGAGAGAAAAGATAAACGAACCTGACGATTACTGGAAGGGATGTGAAAAATGAAATCAGAGAAGATAAACGAGCCTTATAATTACTGGAAGTGATGGGAAAAACATAGTCCAAAATTATGAACTTACATTTGAAGTCACCTGGTGATAGTTAATAATTAAATGTTATTTAATTTCTGCTTTAAATTTTATTTATGCCCACATTCTTCATTTATAATAATGTTTCTAAAAGAAGAGTTATCTCTAAATTCTGTCATTTACAAGTGAAATAAAAACAAGAAAATACCAGAGGATTATAACAAGTCAAGGGTATCCACAACCCACGAGTTACCTTAGAGAAACAGATATGCCAGCGCTGTAAAGCGACTGGGGGGGGGGTAAGACTTTTGACTGTGTTAGAAGCATTATAATTGGAGTGATTTCATCTTGAAATGACTGGATGCTTCATCCAGTTTCACCAAAAATTTCTGTGTATCATTGGGATCCATCATGCATGTGGTGTGCACATGCACAATCCTGCTTTGCAATACATCCTACAGTAAGAACCCACTTAAATTTCTACAAGCAGACTATTGTGACATCTTACATTGGACATCACCTAGACTCAAGATTATACTGTTTCAGAGTAACCAACCGAGAACCTTCATCATTTTGTCAACCTATATTTCAACTTCAAATAAGCATAGTAGCCCTTGAAACAGGCAAGTAACACTGCATAATTAGTAGCCCTTGAAACATGCAGGGAATTTCCAATGGCTGAACAAAATTTTCTGATTTTCTACCTTTAGAATAAATCTTTGGCTACCTCACCTTCAAGGGTAGAATGCAGAGTAGGGGTCACAAATTACTTGGGGGTATGGGGGAAGCAATTGGGGGTATGGGGGAAGCAACCTGGTCATGTTAGAACATGGCTCAATGGTCAGGTTAAGTCAAGTCTGGTTTGGTTATATTCCCACCTGATATGCCTACTATAAAACTTGCCATCAGCAGCCCTGACCCCCTACTCTGCATTTGCTCCCGCCTTTCAACTTGTATGACAATGAAAGAAACGTAATTAGTGAATCAAGACAGCTAACCCGTAGACTTGGTTATGCTTGCCTCCTAGTTTTGAATGGCAACTGATTTGATTAAATTTAATAAACAAACAAATGGGATATTGCACAGTAATCCTAAAGAGCTCTGAACAGATATAGCCTAGTTTAATCTAAGAGTGAGTTTTAGACAGAACACTAAAGTGTATACATGCAAGGTTTAAAAAAATTTAGTCCTGCTCAGGGTACTCTATGTTCATCCCTGAGAGGTTGATACTCTACAAGGCAGCCCCAGAGCATTTCTATATTATCTCTAGGTCTACCCTAGGCTATCAAGTCACCCCGTTCCAGATTTTTTTTATAGAGGGTTACATATACTAAATTCTTAATTTCAACTCCAACAACCCTGACCAACTGGGTTATCAAAAATATGAGACGGCCTAAACTACTGGCTTTCAATGCTCATGTGGAAGGAGTCTGGGTTAGTCAAATCCTCTTTGTCGGCTTAATAGGCTAACTGGAAAGAACGAGTCACCCACTTCTGCACTGCCTAACCCAATTTGCTCAATGTACACGTTCCTTGAAGAGACAATTAAAATGGAGTCTTACAAGCAAGCCAGCCAACAGCAGTTCCTATACCGCAGCACCTCCGTCGTATGACGGTACTGCCTTTCATGCAAGACCTAGCCAATCATTAGTAAGCCTGCCTCAAGAACAAATGAAAACCATTTGGTAAGGTCACAAATACGCAAGCTTCCACCACCCGGCCCCACAACCGGACATGCTTAGCCTGGCATCTTCAGGCTTAAGGGACTTAGGCTACTGGACCCGCAATTTTTGGCTTAATCGCTTCACCTTGGTTATTCGAATATTTCACTGTAAAACTTGCTCAAACCAGGTCCCACTTCTGCCTCGGCTACACCAGAGGTACTTGAAACAGGTTAAATGGATTAGCTACGGAAATGCCTAGCCCGAAGCCGACGGCTGAAATTACGGTAATTTCAAATTGCCAACCCTACTTAGGTAACATCAAATCAAGTGTTCTTCCAGATATCTGATGCATCGATTGCAGTAAAGGATAAACATACAATGGATAGTTAGTTCCGTTCGGCCAACGCCTTGATTCCAACAAATTAAAGTGAAAAGGGCGCGCGCGCATGAGACCCACCGCTGGAAAATTCAATATTTCACGCCATGGACCAACCTACATTGAAAAAATACTTTGATGACCTATCTGCAACTACTACATCGACCAAGGCATGCACTCGGAAAGGGAATAGGCCTTTTAAGGGAGGGCAGAGGCACAGAGGGGGTGACCTATTGGGGGTGCGCATGGCGAACAGAAGCGCCCACGTGAGGCGAGACAAAGAAATTCCATTATTACTAACAAATTAATATAAATCATTCAGAGAGCCATTCTTCCTTTGACAGCCATATTACAACTCGGGTACATTAACTAATAAACGTGTTTTAGTTCAATAAATAAACGAGAATTGATGAACACGATGCGCTGGCGGCCGAAAATCTTCCCCCTACGTCGTCATAACCCAGCGATCGGGACGTGGATTCAATTTATCACTTATTTAAACAACTTGTAACTTAGTTCACCGTATAAACAGTATAATATATTAATGAACCTCACACAAGCACTCACTTCGCGCCGAGCTCGAAGAGAATTAGAGAGTAATTACGTCTTGGTGACACTCGACACACTAACTCACCTTCCTTCTGCCGTAAGATCCGGAGCCAGACAGAACAGACAAACATGCGGGTAAAGATGGCGCGAAACACCGGGTCACGTGACCCTAAGAGAGTTTATTGTGGAAGGAAAATTTATCTTTTAGCTAAATGGGAGTCTTTTAAAGTATCTAAGGCGATATTTACTCAATAAAATTATATTTACGTTTTTTGTTATACATACGCTCCATTTATAACTTTAATCGCTTAGTAAATAAAATAACTCATCCATTCCTCCATTTGTATCCGTAGATGAAAATCATGACGTCACAGATGCGGCCAATAAGAGAACAGTGGTTACATTTGGCGGGAGAGAAAAGATCAGAAGAAAGATGACTCATTTTACAAACTTGAATGAAAGGGTTTACTCTTATTACTCAAGATTTGAGTAATGTAATGATGTCCTCAACTAAATTTAATTTCTTGGAATTTTTTCGTGTTTTCTATAGCCGCGGTTGCGATGCCAATCCGTGGAAGGTATTGCTAAATGACCCAACGGGATAAGAAGTAGGTGGTAACTTAAAGCAGCTGCCACGGCCCATAATTTAGGGTAACAATGATTTTTCGGAATAAAGGTGAATGCGCAGAGCAATCGTCGCCGTATTTCCGATGCACAAACACATTTGCCTTTAAAACCGTGACACGCAAAAAATACTAAAGCTGATGCACTAATGTAAATATCACTGTCCCTTGTGTTGTGTATGATTACCGACAAAGCCATAAGCTAACCTCTGTAGGAATTTCTTGTGACTTGCCGGCCCTACGCTTGTCTCTGACTCGATTACATAAATTGGGTAACGTGATTGAGAAATGTAACATCTCGCGTTTCTGCCACCAATGCAAAGAAAGTCATCTTGCTATTCTCATTACAGTAAGGATGGTCTTGTAGTCAAATGCCATAGACACAACTAAGAAAAACTCGCTCATTTTTATCATTCGCTTACAATGGGTGTGACAGGACCTTGGGAGAATCTAGTGGTCCTAGGGTCTAGCGAAGAGACCACGTGCAAGGAGACGTAACGAATCTGCCCTGTAGAAAGTTATCTTGTCCGCAGCCTTCAGACATACATACGCACACACATTCAGACTATTTCCGTGAACCTCACAATGAATCCGTTTATCGATGATTGAGAAAAAAAGTTCTTGTTTATTTTACTACAAAACTAAATCTTCCTAATGAAATTAAAAACCTAGCCGCATGAGCTATGCAGAAAGGAATTTCTGGGCGTAAGACAAGGGTCCTTATGGGATTCAGACTGTCATGTGCTCTTCTCAAGTACCGGGGCAACATGAGCCTTGGGGAATGCCTTCTAGTAGAGAAAGGCGCGGTTTGATCTATTCTTTATTCTCATGAAATAAAACAAATATGCTGTGAAATGATACATTTACTAACTCGTTGAAAAGATGCCGAAGAGATTTATAATATCCATATATATATATATATATATATATATATATATATATATATATATATATATAAAGATATATATATAAGAGATTTATAATATCCATATATATATATATATATATATATATATATATATATATATATATATATATATATATATATATATATATAATAATCAACGATCCCATATAAAGATGGGAAAAGCTGAAGATAAAGAAGAAGATATATATATATATATATATATATATATATATATATATATATATATATATATATATATATACTGTATAGAGGTAGGTGAAAGGGATGGCCTATGCAATATTTCGAACACAGCATGTTAATATGGAAAGGTGGAGGAAGAAGTGGAAACTTGCTAGACAGCTGGACTAACCGACGTGATGGAAACGATTATCATAATCATCGCCTCCAACGCCCTGCGACGCAAAGGCCCCCTTGTAAAACTCCGCCGCTCATGTCTTGTCGGTTCCATAACTTCTACAGATCTCCACTCACCTCCAACCTCCCTTATCATAGTTTTCATTCATGTGGTTCTGGATCATCCACCAGGAACCAAGGTGACGATGACACGTAGAATTCTCCCTTTCATCATTATCTCATCTATATGGAACTTCTTGATTTTTCTTGAAGGCACCATTTCTAACTCTGTCCTGCAATCTGACTCCTTAAAACTATTCTCAAAGCTGCCAAATCTTTTAGACTGCATTTTATTGTTCTACCATGATTCATGTCCATATAGTAATAAAGATTGTACTAGATAGATGTATAATCTTACGTTTGAATGCAATTTCAGTCTATTTGACTTCCAATTCTTATTCAGCCTGCCCATTATTTGATTTTCCTTTTTCGACTTTCACTGAATTCCAACTCAAGAGACCTGCACTGGATATTGTTGTTCCTGAATACTTGGAAGATTCAGTCTCGTTAATCCTTTTCTCATTTAATGTTACTTCATCCCTCTGCCCATACTCTGTCCTCATTATTTCTGTTTCTCTTGTAGTTGAGTCCCGTTGCTCTAGATATATGATGCATTAATCAAGGTTTGTGAATCTTGTGGTGTTATACTGCTTAAAGTAGTATCATCTACATATTCCAAGTCTGTCAGGTTTCTGTTGTTACCCCAATTTATTTACATTCTCTCTCGTCTTCGGCTACTTTTTCACCTTAGAGTCCATAACGGCAACAGCGAAGGCAACATAGGATTCCTTGCAGCACCCGCTGCTTATTGTAAATTATTACAGTAATAAAAGAAACTGTTAGCATTGTGAGAAAGGCAATAATACCCGGTATTTATCCACCTTTTTCACCTACTCCTTGGACGCCATATTTAGTACTAGCCCCTTGGGGATCAAAATATCATATACACCCATTTCTATACTGTGTGGTCGACAAATTATGTTAATAAACGATATCTTCGTGCGCCCTTCTACTTTACTTAGCATGAGTCTACCCTGGACATTGACAAAGGTGAATACAAGATTGCGTGAGAGACTCGAGATGTGTAGAGCGAGTAGAGAAGTTCAACGTGCTACTGATAAGCCTTGTTCATGAGTGTTTGAAGTGGCTAATGTGGAACTTTACTACGCTGAATGTTCTTTCACGAATAAGCAGTCACGACAAGAATGTGAAAGAGGCCACTACATGTTATATATATATATATATATATATATATATATATATATATATATATATATATATATATATATATATATATATATATATATATATATATACATATATATATATATATGTATATATATATTATATATATATATATATACATATATATATATATATATATATATATATATATACATATATATTGTTGGTCCAGCCAGAACATAATAAAAATGAAAGAAGTCTCCTACAGGAAGACAGGCAATAAAAGTCAGACGAACAGAAACAGGAGGAAAATTCTGGGGGTTGACAGTAGAAGAAAAAGTAAGTCACTGGCTCCTGCAACTCAAGATTTTCCGAATTTCGAATAGTAAATGAGGGAAGAGTTAGCCTGCAAGGTGTCAGTACATTGCCTGGAAGGTAGACGAAGTCATCCTTTGAGCTCAAAGAAGTAACGACTGGAAAAAATACTTGTAGGAGAGAGAGAGAGAGAGAGAGAGAGAGAGAGAGAGAGAGAGAGAGAGAGAGAGAGAGTGTGGCGATGAGGAAAAGGGTCTAGTCTAGACTCTAGAGCAAAGTAAAGTGTGTGTGCGCGCGCGTGTGTGTGTGTGTGTATGAGAGCACGCGCATGCGCGCGAACCCACATATAAATCCTAATGTGACAGTAACAACTTGGCTCATTCCGTATACCCGAAAAGATAATACATTCTCCCATCGACGTGAAGTCACGCAGCATTTTTTTTTTTTTACTAACTCTGACACGAATTTATTGTTCCAACGTTCACAAGAGCTTATTAAAATTATAACAAGGCGACTTCATAAGGCCTACACTGACACGATGTCTGGGTTTAATCATGGTTTCCGAGAAAAAACCAAGCACAGCACAATGTGATGTGCCAATAACTCCAACATAACTCGTAGATGTTTCTTGTAGATTCAGTTACTTATGCAAAAATTTAAGAGATGAATTATCATTACAGTATTATTATTATTTTTATTATTATTATTATTATTATTATTATTATTATTATTATTATTATTATTATTATTATTAACTGGTTAAAAAACCACGGAAGCAGAGTTCCCAGATGGGAAACCGTTGACATTAACGAAAGAAAAGTGTAATAATTAAGAAAATAACAATGCGAAAAAGTCAAATCACCTGAAATACAGGAAGAAGATGAGTTATTCTCATCAGCGGTAGTTCAGCCTCATTAATTCCCTTTTATTCCCCGATGCTTATTTATGAACCCACCCAGATTTCAGAATTGAATCTACTTCCTTCCTCTGAACGTGGAATGCTTTTAGTCACTTGGAAATGTTTTTGATAATGAGACGAAGTACATCAGCAATATATATTTGCAAACATAATCACAAGGATTATATATATATATATATATATATATATATATATATATGTATGTGTGTATATATATATATATATTTATATATATATGTGTGTATATATATATATATATATATATATATATATATATATATATATATATATATATATATATATATATATCTGTGTGCGTGTTAGCAAAGGTAAGCAATTGGATTAACTCTACTTATATCCATTTCCTCGTAAAGTACAAAATGAACTCCAGGTACTCCCACAGTTATATCGCATACCCCTGTATGAATCGAGATTTTATGTCGCCGACACGTTGGATGACGCAGTAACAATGTATTCCCTGAGCAGCCCTCGTATAACCAAAAATGGTTCTGTAAAAGTTCTACCCCAAGAGATAAACATATATATATATATATATATATATATATATATATATATATATATATATATACATATATACATATACTGTATATATATAAGTATATATTTATATATATACACATATATACTTAATATATATATATATATATATATATATATATATATATATATATATATATATATATATATGCATATTGCAATGGTAGGGGGGGATCTACA
This sequence comes from Macrobrachium rosenbergii, assembly GCF_040412425.1. NCBI lineage: Eukaryota > Metazoa > Arthropoda > Malacostraca > Decapoda > Palaemonidae > Macrobrachium > Macrobrachium rosenbergii. Next base: position 6,868,264 of record NC_089753.1, on the reverse strand, counting down.
GAAAAACAAAACAGCAGTCACTGTCACAGTCACCCTACAGCTGCAGAATCAAAGACGATCCTCCAGTTCTGAAATCTTCCCCAACACGACCAAATTCTTAAACTCACAGGGAAGGCTTAGGAGACTAAAATAGAAAAAAAAAAAAAGTTTGAATGATACAATTCCTGGGAGTACTGGGGGTTGTAGCCTACCTTCCTTTTTGCATTTCATTTTGGCGCTTTTTGTTTGTTTACCTAATTATTTGGAAAAAAAATAGACTCTCTCTCTCTCTCTCAGGAGTCGTTGTCACCGGGTTTAGAAGAGCATCAGCAGTACGCCAACCCTCTCTTTCCCTTCACAATACGTCACATACCATGCGATGCTTCGTCTTCCGTCCCATCCATTCCTGCTTGGTTTCTCCCCTCCTTACCAAAAAGTCCTAATCATACACACTTCCGCGAACCTATCGTCCTCTATTCTCCCCACGGACCAAACCACTTTGAAACTCATGGGCCAACTTGTAAAGTAACAAATGACGATCTTATTACTGAGACCATGGTCTTTCTTAGACCATGACTGAGACTTCTTCTTATCTTTACGTTCTTCCAGCTTTTCAATCCTTCGTAGGCCACAGACATAAGCACATAATTCATTTTCAAAGAGCTAACCTTTTTCCTTACTGGCATTCAATTATACACGGTTCACTTATATATATATATATATATATATATATATATATATATATATATATATATATATATATATATATATATATATATATATATATATATTATATATATGATATATATATATTATATATATATGTATGTATGTATACATGTTTCTATGTGTTCACTTATCTTCTGGTTCAGTACCAATGAATTCAAATAAACGGGAATAAATTTGAAATTACTATAACGTGTTTAAGAAAATTACACTAGACACGCATTTCGCATCGTTCGCAACAGAAAAAAAGAAGAACCGGAAACACCTCAGCTCTCTACACCTAGACGCTCAGCGAAGGTCACTAGTTGCTTAATACTGACGAGATCGATATTGTCATCTGCACGCAAACATGTGCCGGCATTAATGAAAAGAAGGTTCTGCATGACGCTTGTCAGAGTGAAGATGAAAGGGCTTTTTAAATACGATTACAATTACCTCCACCGATGGATGCCAATTGGCAAATTGCTACTATGAGTCCCTGTTAAGGTTTTCAATTTAATGCGAGAGGCTATGGTCAATGAATGATTCATCGCAATTGATAAGGCTGAGTCTAGGCTTATTATGCCCAAGCCGCATGTAGGGCCGGCTAGATCGATCCGGTTAGCTAATGAGAGTAATTCGCATGACCTATAATTATCGATTATCTTTAAGAATTAGTGTCTTTATAACGGACTGAAAAGATCTCTTTCTCTCCACTCGAGCCTTCTGAAGAGAAAACAGCAATAACACTTCGAAATAAGAATGTTATATTCTGTTGATGCCGCTATTTCAACAGCAATAACATATTTCAACAACAACAATTCACCCAGTCGTTAGTCGACCATTGTTGGCCGCAAAGGATGCACATTCATCTGTTTATCAGAGTAACTATTTTTGACGGCTTGGATACAAACATTGACTACCACGGTTGGTCATGTGGGGAAATGGAGAATATCAATCAGCGGACAATCAGAAGCCCGTCTGGCTGTGGCACTGAACAAGATGTTTATATTTATAAAGAAAATCTAATCATTGCGTTTATACGAGCATTTCACTGTTGCAACAGAGCAATGATTATACGCTTCAGCTAATAAATATTGCACAAAACAGTCTAATGGAAAAGAAGTACGCAGATCTTGACCTGGTCTACTTATAACGGTGGTGTTGTCATTACTACTACAACCACTATTATCATTATTATTATTATTATTATTCAGAACATACATTCACATACAGTAAGCCTGAATGACAATTTGCTCGCTCAGTAGGCTTCCACAGAAAATGCTCCCTACTAACAGGAATAGATAAAGATACAGGACGTTATCTCTCCATTGTTCTCAGCTCTAATTCGTCGTTGGCGAGAAATTGAAGTTGTACACCATGCAGCCTAATTAGGCGTGTGTACCTTACATCGAAATGAAGAGCACTCTCACACTCACTCACGCACATAATTATGTATGCATAGAGAGGAAGAGTGAGAGATTTACTCAACAAAATCTGAAAAATTTTCCAAATATCTGTAACATAGACAAATTCCATAGCCTGACATAGTAGCAAACTCTAATGAATAATAAAAAAAAAATACTATGTAGCATTAAGGTTTTCCACTGCTGTTTTTGTTTTCTTAAAACACAAAACTACCTCCTTGTTACCAATAAAAAAAACAGAAACAAGAAAACATCCATTGCAGGAATTTTATGTTGGCATTTTGTATATTAGCCTATACATCCGATAGCCCAAGACCATTGTTTCTCTGATGCGTCTCTGTTGGGCGTTCTTTTTCTTTGTTTATGTTTGTTCTTTATTTGTTGTTACAGCCAAGGATTGTGAATTGGAAGAAAAAAATGGAAATGGCTTCGAGGAATTTCATCCGTCCTAATATTGAGCGTTTTACGCTGAATTCTTCGCCGTAAATTACGATATTCAGGATAACACTTTTCTATCGCACGGATATTAGGGTAGAGTGGAGACATTGGTTTCGATTTACCTCTACCCAGGAGACATTTGAAGGGCTCTCTCTCTCTCTCTCTCTCTCTCTCTCTCTCTCTCTCAACAGACGAGAACAAGCTGAACACTATCTATTTTTGTCTACCGAGAGAGACTAGGTTCATCCGAGACAGGATCCTAAATGAATTCCTTTTCACAAAATGATCTAAACATTTCTTGATACTCATGTACAGAATTCTGGATAATCCTGGACCTTTAACACCGAGGAGAAGTGTATGCTTAATCCTTTTTCCTAGACATGCCGAGCAAATGTTTGAAGGATCGTGAGTAAAATTTGGGAGAATAATTTCCAAGGTTTCCAGAGCGATGTGTGTGTGCGTTTTCTGAAGAGACGAATGCAAATTCAATATTGACACTTGCAAAGTTTATGGATGTTAGTTGAGAGAGAGAGAGAGAGAGAGAGAGAGAGAGAGAGAGAGAGAGAGAGAGAGAGACTGTGAACCTTCCAAACTCCTCCAAAGATGTTTTCGTAACGGCAACTAGATCGCTGACCAGATGTGGATTCAGCCAAACAATATAACATTTTCACATAGATCCAAATCGGAATCCATACATGGGTTTCATACACGGTTTTAGTTAAGTTTATTTGAGTCTCTTCTCACGTAGACTATACGTAAT